>NC_061121.1:154622149-154672802 GCF_002878395.1 Capsicum annuum | reverse complement strand
GTTTGGTTAGATATAGGGGTGATCTCCAGTCCACGTGGGACTTTAGATACCCATCATGGCCAGGCCCTGGTTTGGGTCATGAAACAAACCTAAGATGATATAATCTGAATACTAAACTGAATTTATGGGAGCTAATATTTAACCGACATGCCCCAATCTGAGATAATCAGAGTCCAACCTCTAACCCTAGTTGGAAGGGTGTTAATACCTTGTCACATGTACTAACATTGGCTGCGTGGATCCAATAATCTGTTGTCCCAAAGGACCAGGGTATCAAGCCTAAACTGATGGGTGACCCTTGAGAGAAAGTCAAGCCTAAACTAATGGGTGACTCCTCATAAATTATACTACCTACGTAGTTCTGAAACATATGGACTACTGCTAACGACTCTAACAAAACTGATGGGGGAGCCGTTATCCCTGGGTTCGCTCGGTGCTAAGTATTACCCCCAACTAAATGACACTAGTATCCTTATTCATTTAATATGATCTAGTATTGATCAGTGTTTATTTTGATATTATTTTGAAATGTAACCATACAAGAAAAATATGTATGACTTGTAACCTGATAACTTTGATAGACATGATTTTCCTAGGTATTGAGTGTTCATAACCCACCAGCACTGAATAATATATTAAGTGCAATAACATTATCATAATACTGTAAGGATATTCATGATCCATAGACCCAAAACACAGTGTAACTCACTAAACTGATGATATCTATGATATGAGTATACGAAGATGTTAAACTTATGAGGAGAACATGCTCACCTGGTTAGATTCATAAATTGATAATCAACATGCTGTTAACTGAACATGACATAGGTGACTGAGTTTATAAAGCATGTAAGAATATAGTGCACATGGGGAAAAACATTGTCATAGTTTGTATTCAAAACTATTAAGAGAAAGTTGAATAAATTCATGCTTGACATTAAAATTTCATAAAAAGAGGAAAATGGTTTATACTTGAAAATTAAGTGATTTTGGGACTCAATGGGTGGAAGAAACCTATTGATGAATATCCTACTTACCTGAATTCCTTGTCTTCTTCGGAAAACTTGAAATGGTGGATTCTTGGAAAAATCTTTTTATTTTTGTGTTCTTGAGAATGAAAGGAGGTTGAACGTCGTTAACTAATGATGAATGGAGAAAATAATGCCTCTCTTTGGTTTTAAGTCGTGATTTGGGTGTATTGAGGAGAGGGAAAATACCAAAATGCCACTCACCCTTTGAATAAAGGCTGCAGAATTTACAATGCATCATGGCGTGGTGGATATCATGGAGGCTAGCCTCCATGACACGCTTTCTATCACGGAGACTATCCTCCGTGACACACCGTATATCGCCGAGACTATCTTTTGTGACACACTGAAATCGCGAAGGGTTACTGCCTCCGTGGTCCAAAAGCACCTCAAACCTTTTTCAAAAATTATAAAACTCTCCTGGATGATCGTTTTAACATCCCTAGCCATATTCTAAATCATAATTCAATGTTTCGAATACGAAAAATGCCAAAAATAAAATGTTCAAAATCTTTGGCTGTTAAAGTGTCCATGTCACTTGCACTTAGTGTGAACTAATAGCTTTGAGACCTTTAAACATGGGACAAATATATGAAAACTCATTTAGAATCATGTGGGGTATTACAAAAGTAAATGGGGAGTTTGTTTTTGTAATCTCGAACAAGTAACAAAACTCAATTTTGGTTGTGATTAATTAGAGACAAACACTAGGCTTGTGTTCCCCCTAGCGTCTAACTAGGGAGCTTCTCATGCTCAATCCAACTATCAAAATATTTTTCATGTAGAATCTAGTAAGTTAGGTATCATTAACCGCCTCACAGTATAATTTGGTGAATTTCACTCATCTCCTATCGATCTCAGAGTGTTGCCTTACTAGACCTTACATTGGACCCTAGTTTCAACTATCTCTGCTTGACCTCAAGTTTATTAGATGTAAGTTAACCGTTTTAAGTAGAAAATGTAGGTAAGCTTATTCTAGAAGTTAACCCCAAATCACTATTGTGATTTCTTTTTCCCAATCTCTACCTTTTTCTTGGGTTCATAGTGAATACAAGTTGGATCTTATATTTACAACCATTAAGAAAGCAATAAGTATGAAGAAAACCACAATGTATACAACAACAACTATCTAGAAGGAATGAACATTTCCCCTACTTCATTATTTAGCCAGGGTTCCCATAACTATAGCTAAAGGAATTAGTCGCTCATGTTTGTAATACGATCAAAGGAATTTATAATTGACGCCATTCAAAAATTACAATAACCAATGAATAAAATCCAAAGTATTTAACTAAATAAACAACCAAAACTAGTACAAAAGCAATCCCAAGATCAAAATTAAATCCTAGAATAATATATATGTTTGTAAGTGTTAAAAGTGCGTAAACTAACCCCAAAACGTCCAAAGGGTATTTATAGGATACAAGGAAACTCTAAAATTCAAAACACGAACGAAAAAGGAAAATTAAGGTCGGTGGACACTTACTTAGGCCACCTACGGACAATAGGTGGCCCTTTGTAAGTGAACCTAACCTCTGCACTGCTCCTGAAACTATCTAGACTTCCGTACTGACACTTACTCTGACACCTACTGACTGAAGGTGGCTCCAATGGACCGTAGATTCCTAGATTAAGTGTCAGAGTCTTCTTTTTCCTGCATTTTAGCCTCTGGACTTTAGTATTATGACACCTACTTTGGCACCTAGACTCAGTAGGTGGTACTTATTCCCAGTAAGTGCCCAGAGTAAGTAGCCTTAAACTTTAACTTCCATCTTTTCTTCTGTTTTAGCTTCCAAACCTGGTTTCCTACAAAACATATCAAAACACATCATATCTCACAACAGGACCTAAGTAACTTGCATATTTTCATCGTTTTAAGCATCAAAAGTGCTATATAATCATAGCATATCAACATCCTCAACTTAGAACATTTTGCGTGTCCTTAGGAAACATAGCACCACAAAAAGCAAAAACGCTTAACTAAGAGAATCTAAGCTATCTATGGGAGTGAATCATCACTTTAAATTCAAACATATTACCCTCTCTTATATCAGCACTTTAAAATCACTGTATGTATACATGACGCGCAATAATGTGACACAAAGGAATCAAGATATGGAATTACATTAACCACACACAATCATGCATATATACAAGTTACATTACCCAAACAAGTAAGCAGCTAGGAGTACAACCCATGTTCCCCGACAATAAAGAAATTCCACTCATCATATCAAATCATGCATGTAAATGCAGGGACAGTCAAGAGATACTCACTCTCACAAGATAAATTCCACCAATGCGTATCAAATACCATAGCCTTGCACTTATTTTCTTACCTTAGCTTTCAGACAATCAAGTTAGGATCACTATATGACTTTATTCGACTTATAATGTAGACTTGTGGGCTAGTATGGTACATGGATCTAGTCACCCAAACGAAAGGTCCACCAAGCCTAAAATTGACTTTCTAGATCTATTGGAACTATTTGAATTGGCAACGAGATTGTTTGACTGATTTTTTGCTTGATAACCAATTTTAATTAATAAAGTCTTCAAAATAGGGAATTATCTCTAATAATCAAATGAACTTTCTGATAACTAAAGTCATAAATGAATTAGGACAGTATAGGAATGCTCTAAACTGCCAAAATGAGCAAAAATGTAGAGAATGAACTGGAGAGTCATTACAATATCCACTACTAAAAGAACTTTTATCTGCAAAAGTAAAGGGTTAGGATGTACTTAAAGCCTCGAACAAGTGAGGATACCAATCTCACATCTCAATCTCAAACACCCAACTATCTTTTTTACTAGGTGGTTTCTCCACTTGACATTAACTACTGGAATCTCTCTAGTTCATAATCACCTTACATAAATGGCTAATATCAACATGGATCCTCCACGAAGGTCAATCGCTCATCCACCTTAATCGAGTCCTATCTGAGCACATGAGACACATATAGAATGTATCACTATAATAGAAAAACAAGAAAAATCAGATCGACAACCCCAAAATATAGGTTTAAGGCTAACTCATAAGCAACTTCACCAATTGTGGAAAGGTTCTCAACCAATCAAATATACATGGGGTTGAGCTTGAACTTCCTTCCAGACCTTATCAAACTCTTCATAGGCGATACTTAAAGTAATACCCAGTCTTCATTTCCAAATCTCAAGTTAAAATTGATGATCTGTATAAACTTTCAACCTTCTTTGAATTTACCTTAACCTATCCTAAATTTTTTGATTTCATTAAATCAAGAAACTCGGGATTAGATTAGCCTTTGAATCCTTTCAATTTTTATTCAATTTAGTTAATTTATTAAATTTAGGACTTAATTAATATCAATTTGTATATAATTGTATTGTAATTGTCCTATTGATTTTCTATTCAGTTGTATCATTAATAAAATAGGCTAACTCTTAAATCAGTTAGTCTATTTAATAAATTTCAAAAACCTATTAAAAGAGCCTAATTTCTCATACTAATTTTTCAACCTATTTACTCTCTAACTGGCCTAACCTATCTAAAACATTACCTAAACTGGATCAATAGCCTATCCCGTATTTTCCTTCTTCTTAGACCTAACAACAAATCATAACCCGATAAGCTTTTTTCATCAAGAACCCTAGGTCACATATTAGTATCCCCCTTTAAATTTAATTTCCTGCTTCCCTTTTCATCTATAAACATCCATTGTCATCACATTTATCGTACCTCGCACCTTCTACAAGTAGTGATGCAGTACCATGTCGTTCATTTGTTGAATTATACCCTTCCTATTTTAAAATTTTCAAATCAAATTAGTTTTGATATAGAATTATTCCAGCTCCTCAATCATTATGTAAAAATAATTACAAAAACCCCTCAAAAATCTCAAAAAAGGTCATACAAACATTCACTCCCATATCGCCAAAAAGAAAAACCCAATTTTAAAATTCCCTTATATGCACTTCACTATTTAATTATGTCTTAGGGAGATTGTATAAAAGAAAAGATAAGTTAAAGACATAAAAATTTAGGTGTTGGAAAATCAAAAAATTTCTAAATTAATACAAGATATTTTCTATGTAAACGAATTTCTAGGGAAGGATCTTTATAAGACTCATTTTATGAATTGGTTATTGGATAGGAAATACTAGGTTTCTCAATGATAAAGGAGTAATTTGACACAAGCTTGTAGTCTTGTATCATTGGTTAAAATGCATGAAAATGTCTTTTTTTTTCTTTTCTTTTGTAGGATTCTAATCATATGGTAGTTGAAATATCATACTAAGTAAGAGTGGGAATATCTGCTGATAAGGCCTATAAGACCATGTTTAATTTTTTGTGTTTTTGTTATCTTATTAATTGTCCATTATTTAAACATCATATACCTTTAAATCCTATGATTAGGGTTGTGTATTTTTATTTTTATTACTGATTTAGGTTATACTAGCTGAGGTTTATTTCATTTGAATTGTTTTCCTTTGTATTTGTTTGTAATGGATCATCATCCTAGGCCCTTTTCTATATATTTTCTTTAGTTGAGATTTTTGAGCTCATTTCTATTTTCAGCCTTAAGAGATCATCCTCCTTTCTAGTTTGTTTTTGTGTTATAGGACTACTGTCAAGTCCTTGACTCATAATTTTAATGGAAAAAGTAGAGTCCTTCCACATATAAAAGTAATTTCATTCATGGATCCCTCCACCCAAGGAAATAAAAGTAGGGACATGTGTAAAGAGTGAAAACAAAAGAAGTGGCCCATGGTCAAAAGATGGATGGAATAGTGTGATGTAGATATTCAAGGAGGGTATAGCTATGTTGTTTCAAAATGATATCCTACCCTACCCCAAACCTATGTTACAAGCTCAAAAAGCCCTTTAAGATCTCCAACAAAGTGTATTTATTGGAGTGGCTATTAAAAATAGGGGCAAGGTTATGACATGGTAACTATTAGCATCGAGAGTCCTTGAGAGAGACAAAGAGAAGAATTATGCTTTGGAATTACTAGACGTGGTGTTTGCATTAAAGATCTAGCAACATTATTTGTATAGGGTTGATGTTGAAATTTATTATGATCATAAGATCCTGTAGTACGTGTTCACTTATAAAAAGCTAAATCTCAGGCAGAGGAGGTGTCTTGAGTGTCTCAAGTATTATGACACGAGTTTTCATTACCACTAAGGTAAAGATAATGTGGTTGTTGATGCTCTTAGTAGGTTATCTATAGGAAGCTTATCTCATGTGGATGAGGAGAAGCAGGATTTAGTGAAGGACATTCACCATTTTGCTAAACTTAGAGTTCATCTCTTGGACATTGAGAATTGTGGTGTGTTTATGCAAATAGTGGTGCAGTCACCCCTTAATTTAAAAGTAAACAAGAAGCTAGTGTTGGATCCTATCTTAGTGCAAATCAACAAAGATGTAGGCAAGTAGAAGGTGATGGTTTTTGAGATTGGAAGTGATGGTATATTGAGGTACCAAGAAAGATTATGTGTTCCTGATATTGATGAATTATGAGGTAGGATTTTGGCCGCGGCCCATGAGTCGCGATATATGATTCATCCTAGGTCAATGAAGATGTATCATGACCATAAGGAGATTTATTAGTGAAATAATATGAAGAGGGGTATGACTAATTTTGTGGCTAAGTGCATGGAATGTAAGCAAGTGAAAGTGGAAAAATTGAGGCCTGGAGGATTGCCTCAAGAGATTGAGTTGCCGGTGTGGAAATAGGAGGTAATTAATATGGATTTTGTTATGGGTTTTCCATGGTCTAGCTATCAGTCTGATTTGATTTGGGTCATCGTAAATAGGATGATTAGGTCTGCTCACTTCTTTCCAGTGAGGACTAATTTCTCTTCTGAGGACTATGCTAAGTTATTCATCGAGGAGATCATGAAGATGTATGGTGCTCTAATTTCTATCATTTCTGATTGGGCTACTTATTTACCATCTCACATTTAGAGGTCGTTTAAGAGGGGTTTAGAGACTATAGTGACCCTTAGCACTTCTTTCCACCCATAGAAAAATGAGCAAGCAGAAAGGATGATGCTCATTTTGGAAGATGTTCTTCTGGCTTGTATAATTGACTATGGTGGTAGTTTGGTTGACCACTTTCCACTTATTAAATTTTCTTATAACAATAGCTATCACTCTAGCATTGGTATGGCCCCTTTTGTGGCCTTGTATAATAGGAGTATAGATATCCCATCGGGTGGTTTGAAGGTGGTGAGGTTGAGATATTTTTCCACAATTTAGTTCATTGAGAAATGGAAAAGGTGAGGATGATTCGAGATAGGCTTAAGACCTCAAAAAGTCCCCAAAAGTCCTATACGGGTGTAAGGCAAAGAGAATTTGAATTTAAGGTAAAAGATTGGGTTTTTCTAATGGTTTCTTCCATGAAGGGGGTGTCACAGTTTGGGAAGAAGGAGAACTTAGCCTCATTATGTTGGTTCGTACTTGGTCTTAAAGAGAGTTGGTAATGTTGCTTATGAACTAGAGTTGCTTTTTAATTAAGACTCTTCTCACTCGGTGATTCATGTGTCGATGTCGAGAAAGTATGTAGGTGATTCTTCGATGGTTTTCCTTTGGAAAAGGTGGGTATTTTAGATTCTTTGTCTTATGAGTAAGTTCTGGTTGAAATTTCTTATTGGCAAGTCCATCGGTTGTGGACTATGGACTTGGCTTCTGTAAAGGTTCTTTGGCAGAGCCAAAAGGTTAAAGAAGCTACTTGGGAAACTGGGGAGGACATGAATTTCAAGTACTCATTCTTTTTTTCCTATTTAGGATAATTCTGTGTAAGGTATATATATTTCTTAACATCTTTGTTTTCTTACTTTGTTAAAGGAAAGAGTGATTTCCTTGACATCTTTGTTTTTTGTCTTTGTTAAAAGTAAGAGTAGATGTATGTGAAGTTAAAGCATGCTAGAAAATACCGTATCCTATCATTCAAGGACGAATGATCCTAAGGAGGAGAGTATGTAATGCCCGGGGCTTTTGGTCCTTGGAAATTCCCTGGGAACGATTGGACCCAATGAGTCGTAGGTTGTCCTGATGAGTCGTTGGGATGAGTCATAACCAAAACAATAAGTTTGTGGCAATATTCTACTTTAAGTATAAGTGGCTCACTAAGAGTCATAAGGATATTTTATGATTTGTTAGGTGTAATCGTAGGGTGTCGAGTGTATACCTCAATTGACAATGACTGGACCTTACAAGTCGTAGGGTCCCATCACGATTCCTATTATTGAGTAGTAAGGTTTACAATGTAGAGTACCTTAGTGGTACTGCCTTGGGCATGACTCGTGGTGACGAGTCATAAGGAGTGGCTATGATTCATAGGTTGACCCATATTTAAAGGCAGTACTTTTTAAGGTTTAGAGTTAAGGGCATTCTAGATATTTCCCATATTAATAAAATTGAAACCCACGTCTTATAAAATTTTAGGGTGGCATTAGCACTCAGAAACTAATCCAAGTAACTTCTCAAACACTAAAAGGGTCTCTGAATTCCCTCAAGCAAGTCAAGCTAGGGTTTCATCAAGTTGGTCATCTATGGGCTCTAGAGTTAAATTCTCTCCATGAAACTTGATATTTCAGGTATGTGACTCTACCCTTAAACTTAATATCTCTATTGCATAAAAGTACATAGATATGTATGTGATTAAAGGTATGGGTTTTGACATGATTAGGGGGGTTTGAAATAAATGGTCAATTAATTATTTTCCCATGTTTTTATTATGCATTACTCATGTTTTAAATATGGTTTTGAACTTGTGGGTGTATGGGTAAGATGAATGAACTTGGGCATTGTGATTTTCCTCAAACTTGTGACATTTGAAGTGATTATGGTCCTAACCACTTTATGTTAATTTGTTTTTAGTTATGAAAAATATGGGAATTTAACTATTCTTGAACTATTGCATTATAATGTTTGATTGAACCTTATGGCTCAGTGTTTTCAAAAGTTATTGGAAAATTGAACAAAGAGGAGTTATGAATTCCCCAAGTATGAAATTGTTTTGGCTTGTTGATGTTACCTTGCAAGTGTAGTTAGTATGATGATACCAACAATGTATGCCTAAATGTTTATTATATTTCAATGAATGGTAGTGTGTAATAATTATTTTAATTGGGTTTTAAAGAGGGTTGTATAGCTGAGTCATAAAAGTGGAGGTCCGAGAGACCATCACTCAAAACCGTAGTTGCAGATGCATGGGTCTATGTGACTGTGTGGTTTGAGTCTTCCTTATTATTATTAATATTCTTATATGATTGGGAGGTTCAAGTCCCCTTTATTTTATTACATAATTTGGTGCTCGTTTCACATTGATATACAGGGAGGTTCAAGTCCCCTATAATGCATATGTATACCCTCTAGTTGGTGCAGCCACACGCAAAGTGGCCATACCAGATGGGCGAGTGCTACACCAATATAGCCCATGGTTGCTTTGTATTTTATGATGGTTGAGCTGCACAGTCCAGACTAAAGTTTTGAAATGCATGTTAAGATTTGTTCCCTACCCCAACATGTGTTATACTTATATGTATATGTATTGGATGATGTGCATGGAAATTTGGAATGATTTTGAACTGTTGATCATGGCATTATGTTATCTCGTATCCCTGAGTTACATGCTAGCACTCTAAATGCTAATCATTTTCGGACACTGTATCCCTATGCGATGCAGGAATTGACCATACTTCTACTTCTCCTGCGTAGTAATTAGGATTTAGGATCACCACGTGAGTTGACATTAAAGTTGATCTTCCACATATCGGAAGACTATATTTCATGTTTCAGTCTCTTATAAATTAGATTGTTTAGACTTATTTTTGGCTATAATCGGGGTCATGTCCCAACGCTTTATTTATACTCATTTTTGGTTCTTGTATAGAAGGTTTTGTTGGATTACTGTTGACTTGGGGTGGTATTGGTCTATTATTTCAGTTAGGTTATTGGATATTTATCATAAGAATATTATTTTTCTTGATTATATTTGGTTATATGTTCGAAATTCATCCAAATATTGGGACTTTTGTGTTCACTTGGTTAGGTATAGGGGTGATCTCCAGTCCACGTAGGAATTGAGATACCCATCACGGCCAAGCCTTTGTTCGGGCATGACAATTGATTTCCCAGTTAATTCCTCCATCATTTACAAAATTCCTAGAAAATTGGAGGCTTTATTAAAGCACCATTAACGCTCAAAATTTTCCCATTTTTTATGGTAAATAATTCTTTAGCATAGAGGTGCATTATGTTGGTTTCAAAAGTGCAATCATGCAAATGGCATCCACATGGGATTTTTACGTCATTTTGGACCTAAAGCACAATAGTACAATAATGAAATCGTTTTTCTCATTTTGATGATTAAATTGTATTATTGATAATCTAGAATTTTGTGAAAGCTTCTTGGAAAGTAAAATCATTGGTTTAGCAAATTCTTCATATTGTTCTTCAGCGTCCAGGTAGGCTAGGTTTACCCTCTTCATAGATTGAAATATTTTGTAGTATGATTATGCTAATATTCTATATATGTGATGGTTTTTGGGTGTTAAAGGTAAGATTAATAATATTTAGGTTCATTGGATTGTTTAGGCTATCTTGAAACCGTAATTTAGTCATATTTGGCTTAGTTTCTCATGTTTTAGGTAGAGTTTTTATCCTATGATTATTTATGTATTATTTAACATCGATATGTGGATTTAAATACCTTAGTCTAGTTTGGGGTAGAATTATCCTTAAACATGGATTTCGTGGATTAGAAGTAGACCCCCCATACCACCTTAGGCATAACTTGTGTTAGCTTTGTAGACCTCTATATGCTTGTTATACATTTAGAAATTCTTATCTTTTCTCCTTGAGGATATTACATACTTAATGGTCATGTTGGTTGGATGTAATACCCCATGTCTGAAAGATAATGTCCATCATATGACTCAATCCCTTGAGTCTTACATACATCATACAAGTCATATATAGTAAGTCGTAGCCATGTTAGTGTAGGGTGATGTGAATTCTGTTCAAGTTATGAGTTGACCCTAGAAGTTGTCAAGTATAGTATGAGTCATATAAAGGGAATTCGTGAGCTCATCAGTGTAGGATCCTTATGATTTTGTCCAAGTTATGAGTGGGGGCTACAAGTCGTATGGAGATGTTACTAGTCGTAGGTTTAGACTCATAGGTTGACCAGTGTATACCTTCTCAGATCCTGCCAATATTATGAGTCAGGATTCCTAGTCGTACCATCACTAAATGAGTCATATGGTTGACTCATAAAGACTGGCGATCAATTTTTGTGAAGTTCAGTTAAAGAGCATTTTGGTATTTCCCCCTTTTATAACTCCAACCCATGACCTATAAACCCCAAAGAGGTGTCATTTTTGTAACACCCCATATTTTTATGTGTACTTGTTCTATTTATATAGAACTTGATATATCTTTGTGGTGTAGATGGAGTTCTAAATACTTCCCATGTGGTTTAATGTGACCAAGTATATACAAATTTTAAGTTAGATTAAAGAGTTAAGAACTAAAAATTGAGTATTTTGTTAAGGTTCTTTCTTGACTTACTTAAGCTAGTAGGTGGATCACTTACTTGAGCTATTTGGACCAAGTTAATGGACCCAAGGTTATGGACCAGATTTGATCCTATGTTAAGGTACTCATTTGGGCCTAACTTAAGTAAAAGAGAAGGAAATAAAAAAGAAGCCCAACACTCAAAGCTACAAAGGCTCATTTTAGTTTAGCCCAACTATGAATTAAATAAGTATGTACATAACCTACTAAGACTTCCTTTGACCAACTTATTGGGCCAAATACACTACCACTTACTTGAATTAATTTTGGCCCAAGTTAAAGAAAAGAAAAGAAGGAGAATGAGTAACAAAGGCCCAATAGTTTTGGATCCACAAAAGCCCAGTATATTGGGAAATTATATACATCATTTACTTGACAAAATATAGACCAAAAATAGTCAATAAGTCGTCAAAGAGCAGCTTCTATATATGGATTGGAAATCAGCAATTTTTTCTCATTTCAACCTAGACAAAAATTTCAGCTTTCTAGGTTTTTCTCTCCTGTTCTCTCTTGGCTATGAAGTAACCCTATATTTTCACAAGGGTTCTTGGGATTGACCCTCCTTCCAAGATAAAGGTATGTGAATAATTCATGAGCTTGTACTAAGGAAACTATGTGTTCTTCAAGATTAATTTCCAGACAACCCTCTCTTTAAGTTTTGATAGTCAATTTTTCTTAGTTATTAAGGGATTTCTCTTTTCTCTTTTGGTGTATGTGTGAAGGGATTAAGCTATTGAAGAAATACACATTAAGGACTAAACTACCAAGGAAATAAAGTTATGGTTGCTGTCCACTTTTGTCCTTTTTCCATATACATGTGTTGATGGAGGATTACACATATTTTGTTGCTATTAAAGGATGATTGGAGTGTTGTTGCAGATTGTTTTGTGTGTTTGGGTTGGGGGATGCCCGGTTGCTATTGGGAAAAGGTGTGATTATTTTGTATTGAACTATAGAATATGGATGTGGTGATACACCACTTAATTAATGATTGTGTACGTCTATTGCTCATTTTACTTTGTGTCTTGGTTGGGAGGTGTAATGAAGCCAAAGTTATGTCGGGGGATATTATATGAGTATGTATGGTATGTGGATGTAATTGGAGTATAAGAGGGTTAAATTGACACCCTTTATTGATAAATTAAGGGCTTACTTCCCGGCCACTAGTTTGGTGAAGTTAAATAGCCAAAATGTGACGTCTGGTTGCTAATATTAGTTTGCCATATATTTCATTGTAGATAAGTAATCTAAAAGGGCAGAGAGTCGAGTTGGTTTGGTATTGGATTTTTACAACCAATTATGTAAGGCATACTCTATTTTGCACTCTTGGAATGAAAACAGACACTTGTTCCATCGAGCAAGCTTCCAAGATTACCCTATAACACGTGATACATAATAGCACCGTATGATATCCCATGTTACTAATGAACTTGCTACCAATCCTACATGTCTATTTTCACTAGGAAATTTCAGAATTTCTCCGGTTACTCAAATAAGACCCATGTGTTATTTTTAGCTCCTAAACACTTCATTAGCGTGCAAACAACTCCTTACTTCATTGTTATTAAATTGATTGCCTATTTACATGTCTCTTATTGATAGATCATTGTTTCAAGGTACCGTATTGTTTTGACCACCGAAGTAACAATATCAAAGGCTAATTAAACTAACAGAAATCTGTAAAAAAAGTGACAGATCAAGGGCATAAGCCTAGCATGGGCAAATCCCGATACTTTATATGTGGGTGGTAGCTTAGGGGCGTAAGCCTAGCATGGGCCGATGACAATATTTATTTGCCACCTCAGGGGCATAAGCCTAGCATAGGTCGATCCCGATTTTTTATTTACCACTGATCAACTGTTATTCATATCTTATGGATTACAAAGATAATGAAGTAAGAAGGTAAAAGAAGGAAAGAAATGTAATGTACCCTATTCCACAAATAAATGTAAAGGTGGTCTCTATTACTATTTTTACACTTGCTCCAGATTTTTACTGAACCTCTGTATCTTGTATTGTTACTTTTCCGCCTTGCATACTCAGTACATATTTTTGTACTGACTCTCATTATGGGGGACCTATTTCATGCTATAGGCACAGGTGCTTCGTCAAACATGCCTCCTCAGTAGGAGCCCAGGATATCCATCTGCTATTGGTGAGCTCCAGTTTGCTTTGGGGCTTTTCGAGTTGGTTCAATATATTTTTGGTATTGTATAAAATTTAATAGTACGGTGAGGGTTTGTCCTGACCTTTGCTAAGTTCTATGTATCATCTAGAGGCTTTGTAGACCAATGTAAAGTTAAGCATGGTAGTGTGTTATCTTGCAGATGTTATGGCCCCAACGTCCAAGTCTATTATGTATATGGTTTTAGGGCTTGTCATTTATATTTTTTTATTAATGCATTATATCCGTAGATGGAAAAACCTTTTCCTATTATAGTCACATGCATGTAAATTCCAAGGTTATGGGTTGGTTCTCTCAGGCCTTCACGGCTACGGGTGCTTGTCCGCCCCAATAGGATTTGAGGCGTGACAATTTTCCAATATTCCTCTTTTAATTAACAACACTTTTCTCATCCCATCTTCAAGAACATTAAAATTATGGTTTTTCTCACCAAGTCATCTTTCAAGTCCGAAAGTTCAAGCTCTTTTCACATGTCAAGAAATTTCAGGTTTGTGGGGTTTATGAACAAGGTTATCATTTCATCCTTGTGCCCAAAGTATGATTTTAATATTGAATTTACTTATTTTAAATTAGGATTCATACCCAAATAACCATATTCTTAATGTATGATACTACTATGTAATTGAATGCTTTAAGTGCAACAAGGTTTACATATATTTATGTTTTTACTTGTGAAGATTTATATCATTATTTGAATTTCATAATCTTTATTGGGATATTGTTGAAAGATTTCAAGGTGATTATTGATCATAATATTTTGTTATGAATTCCTATGAAACAAACCATGAATTCCAAGTCCTAAGTACAAGTACTAAGTTTACAAGAAGTTTATTCCCTTAAGCTCCATTGATATGTGTTATAGCATGATTTAAAGAAAAGCTTGATTTCTTGATATGAAGATAAGACGTGAAATCAAAAACTATTTATCTTAATTATGATTTGAAGTAAAAAGAAGTATAACTGGTTTTCAGTCTATAAAACCTTATGTAATTTTAAGGTGGATTTCTTAAGTATGAGCATATAAGTATTCATGGAGTAGTATTTACCAACGAGAAGGGAATGCAAATGAGAGTATCCTAAATTCCTGAAAACTAAGAGACACCATAGATTAAGCCTTTTCCCAATATGAATGAAGTTCAGTGATCACTTAAGTTAAAGTTCTAATCCGATGGCAAGGGTAGAATAGCTCTTACCAATGTGGGTAAAATGTTGGACACTATGGTATCTCACATAGTTTATGTCGGTTAGAAGAATCTCCCATAATGAATAAAAGAAGTAAAATCTTTAGAAACTAAGTGTTCTTTCTCACTAAACTTATTCATATGATTCATTATCCATGTTTTATCATCTTGTAGTGTTCAATTTTAGTCAAGTCCAAAGTGAGTTATTTATGCTTAGCATGCATCATTTGAAAGTTTATATATATATATATATGTATATATATATATATATATATATATCCATTTCTTGTTTTACTTATGCATTCACCCTCATATACTCAGTACATTCCAGGAATACTTACCCACATATATGTCTATGTGCTATATTGTTTTATAACGTAAGTTCTAGTGCTTGTTTCTAGCAACATAATTTATTACAGGCATCATCACCTACATCCTGACTTATGGTGAGTCCTTATAGTCTGAGGACCCAGCTTATCAGACTTTTGTTCTTGTATGAAAGTACTTCATTTATTGGATTTCTGTTTAAGTTCAGGTCAGCTGGGGTCTATCCTAGTGGCTCTCTAGTAAGTAGTAGAGGCTTGTCAAGCTGTGTATGGTTTAATTTCAAGGAGTTTGTTTAATTTTTCAAAAGTTATGGATTTACATTAACCATGGAATTGTTTCCCTTAAATTTCTAAATATGTTAGTTCACTTTGCGTGTGAGTTTCAAGATGGTTAGATATCATGAGTTAGCTTAGGGATATTTGTATTCTTAAGCACTGTATGACATCCAAGGGGTACTTCAAGGTCATTACAAACTTGGTATCAGAGCTTAAGGTTTTAAGAAGTCCTAGAAAGTCAAACAAGTCGCATTACGTATAGTCTTGATCAAGAATGTGAAGTGTGCCACATTTAGAAGCAAGAGGCTATGGAACGAGTTAGGAATTATCTTTTATTTCATGATCTATCATTCTTATAGTTGTATCTATCTTCCTTAAATCATGCTTTTATGTCTTAGAATATGACTCCTCACCAAGCCGATGCAAGTAAAAATGGTGATTAACTACCCCTGCACGTGGACAATTTGAATGAGAATGTATATTATGCTAAATTTTGAGCTGCCTTCCAAGAATTAGCCCAAGTTTTGGATGCCAATGTTTGAAGAAACCAGTAGGCAGTAGTCCTACTTCAGCGAAAAGGTAATTTAGCTACAGCCAGAATTCAGAACATTATGATGATGAATCAACCTGAGTTCCATGAGTCAAAGGTGGATGAGGATCCTCAATACTTCATTGATGAGGTGAGAAATATTACTTAGAATATCCATGTTACTAAAGAGGAGAGTGTAGATTTGGCATCCTATAGGCTAAAGGATGTTTCTTATGATTGGGTTTTTATATTGAAGGAAGGTAGGGGTGATAATGCAGCTCCTAGGAGTTGGCAGGTGTTTCAAAATGCTTTTCTGGATAGGTTCTTTTCACGTGAGACAAGGAAGGATAAGGTGAAGGAGTTCATGAACCTGAGGCAAGGCTCAATGATAATAAAGAAGTACTGTCTTAAGTTCACTAGTTATCTAAGTATGCTCCTGACTTGTTATTTGACTCTAGAGCTCGTATGAGTAAGTTTGTTAAAGGGGTGTCTGATTTGGTGGTCAAGGAGTGAATGACTTCCTTGCTGATTGGGGATATGGATATTGCTCGGTTAATAACTCATGCTTAGTAGATTGAGATAGAGAAGCCGAAGGAATGAAAGAAGAGAAATAAGATGTCTAGGACTAGATAGTTTGAGTATAGTGAACCAAGGTCTGGAAGAGAGAAACTGTTCACAGTTTTAGGGTCATTAATCGGTTCCTGCACCATAGACCAATTCCAATGCCCTTGCACCTAGGACTAGGAAGGAGCAGTGGAGTAGGACTTCAAATTCCAAGTCTCAAAATAGTGTAGTTAAGAGGCCTAGTTACCCAACACGTGCAAAGTATGGCAGGACCAATCCTGGAGAGTGCTTGGTAGGAAAAGAGGGTTGCTATAGTTGTGGAAATTTAGGCCACAGGATCAAGGAGTATCCATATGCTAAGCAGGAAAGCAAGGATATTCATTCTCAAACTTAGGCTACTAATCCATCAGCTCATCTAGGCCGCCCAGTTCGTCCCTAGAGTACATTATCCAGTACTACTGGCAGTCAGTGCCAGAATCAGTTTTATGCTTTACCATCCCATCAGGAGCAAGAGAGTTAACCAGATGTTGTCACTAGTATGCTTCGTGCCTTTTACCTTAATGTATATGTGTTGTTAGACCTGGAATTGAATCTCTCTTATGTAATTCCATTAGTTGCTGTAAATATTAGAGTAGGTCTTGAAAATCTCTCCAAGCCCTTCTCAGTTTCTACCCAAATAGGTTAGTCAGTTGTTGCTAGACCAGTCTATAGGGAGTGTCCTATTAGTATCCTCCATAAAATCATACTAGTAGACCTAATAGAGTTATAAATGGTATATTTTGATGTTATTTTGGGAATGGATTAGCTCCATTCTTGCTATGCAACTATAGATTGTCACACCCGTATGGTAAAGTTTTAGTTTCATGGTAGTTTCTGAGTAAGAGGGTAGTTTTGTGTCTCCCAAAGGTCATTTCATCTCTTATCTTAAGGCCTAAAATTTAATTTCAAAATGGTGTTTCTACCATCTAATTTGATTCAAAGATACCAAGTCTGAAGCCCTAACAGTTCAATCGGTTTGGGTAGTAAGTGAGTTTTCTAAGGTGTTCCCTAAAGATCTGCTAGAGGCACCTCTAGATAGAGAAATAGAATTTAGTATTGATCTTCTTCTTGATACTCTACCCATTTCTATTCCTCCATATCGTATGACTTCAGCCAAACTTAAAGAGTTAAAGGAGCAGCTTAAGTACCTCTTAGATAAAGGTTTCATCAGATATAGTGTACCTCCGTGGGGTGCTCCGATCCTTTTCGTGTGCAAGAAAGATTGTACTCTCAATATGTGTATAGATTACAGATAGCTAAATTAGGTTACCATAAAGAACAAGTATCCCATTCCTAGAATTGATGATTTGTTCAGTCAACTTTAGGGTGCCTGGTGGTTCTCCAAGATTGACCTTATATAAGGATACCGTTAGTTGAAAGTCAGGGATCAAGACATTCTAAAAATATCTTTCCATAAAAGGTACGACTATTTGTGTTTGTGTTTATCTTATTTAGACTAAAAAATGCTCCTGCAGCCTTTAAGGAGTTGAATAATAGGGTCTTCAAGTAGTATTTGGATATGTTTATCATTGTCTTTATAGATAACATACTGATTTATTCCAGGAGTAAGGAGGAACATACAAACCATTTGAGAATAGTGCCACAGATACTCAAGGACCATCAATTATATGCGAAGTTTGGTAAATGTGAAATTTGGTTTAAATCTATTACCTTCTTGGGGCATGTTATTTTTGGGGCTGGTATTTATGTAGATATTCAGAAGACTAATACAGTGAAGCACTATCCTATACCCATCACTCCATCCGATATCAGGAGTATTTTGGGTTTGGATTGGTATTATAAAAGGTTTGTTAAAGGGTTCTCCTCTATAGCCGCACAATTAACTAAGCTGACACAAAAGAAAGTAAAGTTTATATAGTTAGATAACAGTGAGAAAAGTTTCCACAAGTTGAAGGATAAATTGACTTTGGCACCAGTATTACCTCTACCAAAAGGGTTAGATGGATTGGGAGTGTATTGTGATGCTTCCATAGATAGGCTAGGTTATGTATTGATTCAAAAGGGAGACTGATAGCCTATGCCTCTAGGAAACTTAAGGATTACAAAAATAATTACCTAACCCGCGATTTGGAGTTAGATGTTGTGGTGTTTCCCTTTAAAGTTTGGAAGCACTACCTTTATGATGTGCATATTGATGTTTTTACTGACCATAAGTCTTCAGTACATATTTTATCAAAGGGAGCTGAATCTTCATCAGAAGAGGTGGTTGGAGTTTTGGTAAGAATATGAAATGAATGTGCTAAATCATTTGGGTAAGTCTAACATCATAGTAGACGCACTAAGTTGTCCATGTGTAGCGTGGATCATGTGAAAGAGAGAGAATAGAAATTATTCAAGGAGGTGCATAGACTACATCATTTAGGAGTATGTTTGCTTGACACTGATGATGGGGGAGTAGTAGTTCAGAACGGTTAAAAATCATTTTGGTGGTGGAAGTGAAGGAGAAATAGCGAAATCATCCCATACATAGCCAGACTTTTGAAGTAGTCCAGCAATAGAAGATCGAGGTTTTCTCTCAAGGGGGAGATGGTATACTTTGCTATCAAGGTAGGCTTTGTGTTTCAAAAGTAGAAAGGTTGAAGGAAAGGATACTAGCTGAGTCTCATGGTTCAAGGTATTCCATTTATCTGGGTTCTACTAATATGTATCGCGACTTACGAGAAATTTATTGGTAGAATGGTATCAAGAGGGACATAGCCGAACTTGTAGCTAAGTCTCCTAATTGCTAGTAAGTTAAATTTAAACACCAGAGGCATGGGTGGTGAATTGCAAGATATTAGTATCCCTACTTATAAATGGGAAGTAGTAAATATGGATTTCATCACAAGTTTGCCTCACATAAGACATCAGCATGATTCAATTTGGATTTTGATGTTGGGTGTATTTATGCATTCTAGCGTTACTATTCTAGCCTTTTTAGCCTTGTTTTAAGGATGATTCTTATTATATATGTGTTGATAATGATATTAATGAGCATTTATGTATCCATGAATGTGTTTACAATGTTTAATGGTATTTTCACATGAGTTTTGATTAAATTTGAGCATCCAGAGTTCAAACGGGAAAACTAGTGTTACTAGCTTGAGCTAGGTGTTTGTCTAGTCTATCGTGTTGGGTTATAATGTGTTTTAATGAGTTCCTAAGATTATTATTGTGTATTTATATGTGAAACAACTGGTTGATAATTTTCAAGGGTCAATTGGATCAAGCCAAGGGTCAAAACAATGAGTTAACAATCAAAGTGAAATTAGCCTATGCTTAGCTTGTGTTTCTAGTTTACCGTTGATGATGTGGTATTGTTTTGAGACTTAAATTGTTGTGTTTAATTATATAGGATGCTTATTAAATTTATTATTATGATATGTGAATGATATATAAGCTTCAAATCAAGTATAAACAACTCAAAAAGGCTCGGAAATAACCACGGAAGCATAAGACGCAATCTGGATGCAATTTGGACCCTTGGAATGTATTGGGCATGTGTAGAGTGTTTTATTTGCCAATATGCATGTTATGTACAACATTGAATTCATAAGGATCCCAAAATGGTAAAACACCACGTCAAGGTGGAGAGTCAATTCTCAATTTTCCTAAAATAGTTGCTAAACGCGATTCTACTTCTTCGTGGTGAGGACCCAAATCGGGAAAAAATGCCTAGTTATGGCATATGGTGACGAGCGATGGCATTTGAAACTATGGTGCGATGCTTTGATGACAAAAATCTTGATAATTTTGCATTGCTGAACAAGAGCAACATGGAAATCAAATCCATGTGGGGTTATGATTTGTATACTATAAATATAACATCTTAAAACACGTTTTGGACATCTTCAACCCCTAGATCGCTTAGAACAACATTGGAGGCTACCACAGCTTCTTTTTAGGTTTTTATTTCTTTAATATAGCTTTATTTCTGGTTTTAATCATTCATAAAATTATTTTAATGTTGATTATGACTATGACTGGCTAAAAACCCCCTTTCCGAGGTTAAAGCCAAGAACATGTTTAATATTGTTTTGAATTAAGTTTGTTTGATCTTCTTATCATTATTGGTTGTTTGTTTATTCTTGCTATAACTATTTTAAGGATTCGCGACCTTAGAATATATCAATTATCTACCTTTTGATCTCGGGAGAGGGAATAGGGAGATAGAACATGGGAATAAACAAAGTATGGTTTGTATTTCTTTATAAAATAAGGAATTCAAATTAGTATCTAGGATAGGCATGTACTTAGATGCCTTACTTGATTCAAACGTAGGATGATATATTAAAGAACTTAAGTGGACCATTACATCGCCGCTCAACGATGTAGTTGTAAAGTTCAACTTAGGTAAAAGATTAGCGGTTAGGAAACCATAATCATGCAACTAACCCTACAAATCAACAACTAAGATAAGCAAGTTAACGAATGAAGTTCAATAACATAGTATGATTGCTCCAAAGTTATTTAACCCTGGGTTTTCTCCTAGTGATTGTTTTAAGATCTCTACTTTACATATTGTTTACTTTTCTCAAGTTATAAATTACAAACTATCTTTACGATTATGCTTGAAACAACTAAATTCGAAATTGTCAATTAAAATAGAATTATTATTGAATCAAATATTTGTGGGATCGATACTTGGCTTATTGAAGGCCACTTTACTACTTGAGAAGACCACTACACTTGCGTGTACGCTAGGGTGCTGTCATATTTTTGGTGCTGTTGCTGGGGACTTGAAATTTACCAGCTGTTTATATTTTTACACTTAGATTTATTTGGTGGTTTTACTCTTGGTATTTGTTTTGTGATTGTAGGAAACATTTTTTAAGGTTAGGAAGATGGCAAGGGATAGGTATTTGGTTTAACTAAGCCCCAAACCTGAACAATTCTTCCATCAATGAAGGAGAAACGCAATTCATCTCCTTCAACTTCTGCCAATAGAAGAAGACCAAGAGAATCCTTCTATAATGGTTGTAGAAAAACAAGCATGCAGGATAGTTAGGGAAGTGGAAGTCCCACTTTCGATGAACTTGACTTTCCCAATTCAAAGACCGTTGTAAGGGGAATTTCGAGTTAAATCACAACATGATGCAGTTTCTCATTAATAGTGGGCAGTTTGCAGCACTTTCACATGAGGATCCACAAGCCCACTTGTATATTATCATCGATCTTACTGATACATTTATTCCAATTAAGGTGAGTACAGATTATGTAAAACTGACACTGTTTCCCCATTCACATTTGGGGGAAGCTAAAAGATGGTTGAATGTGGAGCCAGCCAATTCAATTACATCATGGGATGACTTAGCCAAAAAGTTTCTCATTAGATTCTTTCAATCAAGCAAGACTACGAGACATTGCTGTGATATAGTGAGCTTCAAACAGAAGCCTGATGAAAATCTATATCACATTTAGGAATGCTTCAAGGCCCCTTTTCAGGATTGTCCACACCACCAACAGTCTAATGAGGTACTTGATCATACTTTTGTAGAATCTCTTGATCACAATACAAAGATTTTGCTAGATTCAATCGTGGGTGACCAAGTGTTGGAGTTGACTTATGATGAGTTGTAGACTTTATTGAACTGCTCCGTATAAGGAAATCCTGAATGACATTTAGATTCTAGAAGGGCTACAAAAATAATTATGAGTGTATTAGAGGTGGACCAGTTCACTGCCTTATCATCTCAGGTAGTAGCATTGGAAAAAATGATAAACACTCAGTTCAGCATCCTAAAATTGATAGGTCCGCAGACTGCTGCAACGGTCAATACAGATAAGCAAGTTAGTGGCTAGTGTAGATCTGCGGATATAATGGCTATTCAACGGCCATGTGTGCTTCAAATCCAAAATCAGTAATGTATGTGGGCAATGCTCAAACGCCGAATTATTGTAATGCCAACAACATGAAGTGACAGACTCATTTGTGGAACACCCAACAATAACAAATTCAGCAACCATATGTATAAGAGAATCAGTCAACTAGAAACATGGAAGAGATATTGAAGCAACTTTTATCTAATCAAGCACAGTTGACTGAAAACATGAAAAATTTGTAATTTATTCACAGAAGTTTAGAGTTACAAATTAGGCAGTTACAGCAAGCATTAAATACTAGGCCACAAGGTGGTTTGCCAGTAGATGCAGAGAATAAAAATAAGTTATGAAAATCACCTTGAAGAGTGGTAAAGATCTTCAGGAAGAACCTTTGAAGGTAACTAAAAAGGTAGATGCTGAGGGTATAACTCCACACGTTTTTGAAAAAGTTGTTGAACTAGGAGTGAAGAAGACACTGACACTACCCTTCCCTCAGAGGCAAATTGAAATGAAGATAGATGCAATGTTTAAGATATTCTTTGATACATTCAGAGAGCTTCACATTAACTTACCTTTGTTAGATGCTTTGCAGAGTATGCCTAAGTATGCAAAGTACTTAAGGGATGTAGTTGCTAATAAGGTAAAACTATAGGATGTGGGGGCGATAACCCTTATTGAAGAGTGTAGAGTAGTAATAACATAGAAAATCCCTAAGAAATTTAGAGATCAGGGGAAGTTTAATCTACCTATCCAAATTAAAAGTAAAGTGGTCTATACATCGACTGACTTCGGGGCGAGCATAAATTTGATGCCCGTATCTCTTTTTGACACATTAGGCTTGGCAAAGCTAGATTGAGCACTGTGGTTTTGCAGCTAGTAGACGGATCCATGGCATAGTCAAAAGGAATTATTGAGGATGTCCTCATAATGGTTGGTAAATTTGTTATTCCTGTTGACTTTATTGTTCTTGATTTTGAGGTAGACAAACAGGTACCAATCATCTCGGGAGTCCATTCTTAGCAATCGGAGGAGCGTTAACTGATGTTAGAGAAGGCAAGCTCAAAATTAGGGTAGAGGATGAAGAGGTGGTATTTAATGTATACAAAGAACGCACAATAATATCGTACCATAAATATTTATGTATGATCAATGTTATTGAAGGGGATAAGTGTGGGGTGGTTAGTCCACTAAAGGCCTCTTTGAGCTACCTGATTAAGCTTCCTATGCTTCTACCGCCTAAGCCTGATTGATGCAAATTTATGAGCCTGAAAAGGCTGAAGTTAAGAAATCTACTGCTCTTAAAAATTCACACCCAAAAGGGGTAAAAATAATAAGAAGATAGAGACCAAGCATGAGAAATAGAAGGAAAGAGAATAACTAGGTCATTATTTGGGTCGTGCGGCGAGACTAAATTAGGCGCTTCTTAGGAGGCAACCCAAGTAAATAAGTATGATTTCTTTTTAGTTTTATTTTTTAATTCACGTAGTTTTTGTTTTTGATTGAGTTACAGGTTAATGAAAAGTCTGAGTACCAAAAACCTGAGCTAAGAAGCATGGCAAAGACTGAGTGTGGGGTACCGCAGACCTCTTTTATGCAAAAAGATGTTACTAGCTAAGCCTAGAGGCCTCAGGGAGTATTTCTATCTCTTACTTTAAAGTTCACTTTAGGGACAAAGTAGATTTTTAAGTGTGGGGTGGGGAAATTCCTAAATTTTAGCTTAATTTTAAAAAAATTTAGTGTAAGATATTCTTATTGGTGCTATTTTTTATTACATGGTGCGAGTATTTTGTTTGGTAAAATCATGTGGAATAAGTGAATTACTAGTTTTGAGACTCTTAGGCTCATTTTTTATGACTCTTGTACTTTTTGGGTTAAATTTGAATCCATGCTATTATTTGGTTAGAAGTCTATGATGATCCTATTGAGTTGAGTATGTTCCATATGCGTGTAAGGTTTTTGTATATTCCTTGTTACATGTGATGTCTAAAACTTACCCGGTGTGTGTGTAAAGTGAAATAAAGAGTGTGAGTTTAGGAGATGATTTAGGCATTTCTTTGATAGCCTTATTTTATACCTTTTTTTTGTCCTACCCTTTGAGCATTATCCTAGTTAACCCCTATTGAGCCTTTAGCCTTTTATTTGGTATCCTTATATGTAGCCTAATTCTCTTCTTTAATAGACCATAATTTGATCCAAAAAGTTCCTAAGTGCTTTATTAAAAAAAATGAAAAATTATTTTAGTAAGGAGTTTGAGAAATTGAAAAAGAAAAAGGTAAAATTGATGCCCCAAGGTAATAGTTATTGGTATTTATATTTGATGTGTGGTGGTTGTGACTGATATAAATGGTGTTAGAAATATTCCCATGATTGTAGAAAATAAGAAAAATTGAATCTTGAATGGAAAAATAATACCCCTACCATGTGTTTGTTAAAATGCTTAAAAGAGATGGGGCAAAAATAGAAGATATGGGTGAATGAAAAAGTGTAATTTGGTTGTTGGAGATTGGTTTTAAATGAATAATGTAGTGTATTAAAGCGCTTAAAGAGGTTAGTCAGTATTCCCAAATAGTTCCTATCCGTTCCTTAGACTATATTACAAACCAAAAAAGACCTAATTGATCCTAATTTCATCATTCTAAAATTAGTGGAGCACTACACTAAGGGTAAGCTTATGGTTCATTGTGTGTAACTTGTGAATTCTTTATGAGAGTGAGCGTAATTTGATTCTTTCACCCATCTTGTTAAAAAATGCATTTATGTGAGTGATTCTAGGTAACTCTCTTGTTGTGAGGGGCACATATTTAATGATGATGGGTTATTTGTATGATGTCATTAATTGAATGATAATCATGAGTTTACCAACTAGGTCAGTCAATTCTTGAGGCTATGATGTTTTGGAGTAGTGTTCATGAGCTTTAAATTTTGTAATAACATGCTTAGTGTTGCAAACTTGCATTCCGTGTAATCATTGTAGTACTAACTTGAGTTTATTTCTTGTAGTAGAAGTGTGGAGTTTATCCAGCTCATGGTTTTTATAGTTAGGAGTTGTTCCAGGATGAACAAGGCTTTAAGTGTGGGGTGGTAATGTTGGGTGTATTTATGCATTCTAGCATTACTATCTACCCTTTTTAGACTTATTTTGAGGATGATTCTTATACTATATGTGTTGATAATCGTATAAATGAGCATTTATGTGTCCAATTATGTATTCACCATATTTAATGGTGTTTCTACACAAGTTTTGATTCAATTCAATAATTTAGAGTTCAACCAAGAAAACTAGTGTGACTAGCCTGAGCTAGGTGTTGTCTAGTATCTTGTGTTGGGTTATAATATGTCCTAATGAGTTCCTAAGGTTGTTATTGTGTATTTATATGTGAAACAACTTGTTGACAATGTTCAAGGGTAAATTGGATCAAGCCAAGGGTCAAAACAATGAGTTAAAGATCAAAGTGAAATTAGCCTATGCTTAGCTCGTGTTTCTAGTTCACCGTTGAGGATGTTGTGTTGTTTTAAGATTTAAATTGTTGTGTTTAATGGTACTATATTCTTTTTTAATGGATTATGATGATATACGAAGGATATACAAGCTTCGAATCTAGTGGAAACGACTCAAAAAGTCTCGGAAATGACAATGGAAACACAAGACACAAGCTGGATGCAATTTGGACCCCTTGAATGTATTGGGCGTGTGTGCAGTGTGTGATTGGCCAATGGGATCTTGATACAAAACATTGGATTCAGAATGGGACCAAAATTGTAAAACATCACATCTCGATGATGAGTCAGTTGGAAATTATCCAAAAATAGTGGCTCAACGCGATTCCACTACTTTGCGGTGAGGACTTAAATCGGGAAAAAGTGCCTAGTTATGGCAATTGGTGTCTAGTGATGGAATTTGACACTATGGTACGATTCTTTGATGACAAAAATAGGGATAATTTTGACTTGCTGAACAAGAACGATGTGAAAACCTAATCCATTTGGGGTTATGACTTGTATTCTATAAATATAACGTCTTAAAACATGTTTTGGAAATCTTAGAACCCCTAGATCGCTTGGAACAACATTTAAGGCTAGATAAACTTATTTTTAGCTTTTTATTTCTGTAATGTTGCTTTATCTATGGTTTTAGTCATTCATAAATCTATTTGGATGTTGATTATAACTATGAGTGGCTAAAAACCCTCTTTCTTGGGTTATAGTCAAGAACATGAGTACTGTTGTTTTGAATTAAGTTCATTTGATTTGCTTATCATTATTGGTTGTTTTTTTATTCTTTTTATAACTATTTTAAGGATTAGCAACATTTAGAATACATCAATTGTCAATCTTTTGATCTCAGGAGAGGGAATAGGGAGATAAAACATGGGAATAAACAAAGTATGGTTTGTATTCCTTATGAAATAAGGAATTCAAATTAGAATCTAGGACAGGGATGTACTTAGATGCCTTAATTTATTCAAACATAGAATGATAGCTTAAATAACTTAAGTGGACCATTACATCCCTGCTCAATGATGTAGTTGTAAGGTTTCAACTTAGGTAAAGGATTATAGGTTGGGAAACCATAATCATGCAACTATCCCTATGAATCAACAACCAAGATAAGCAAGTTAACAAATGTAGTTCAATAACATAGTATGATTGTTAGAAAGTGATTTAACCATACGTTTTCTCCTATTGATTGTTTCAAGATCTTTACTTTACACAATGTTTACTTTACTCAAGTTAAAAATTACAAACTCTCTTTTCGGTTATGCTTGCATCAACTAAATCAAAATTGTGAACTAAAATAGTATTTTTGTTGAATCATATCTCTGTGGGATCGATACTTGGCTTCTTGAAGGCCACTTTACTACTTGATAAGACCACGTACACTTGCATGTGAGATGTCAGGTTATAGTTCATCAAATGACAATATCGTCCTATCTCCAATATGTCATGACTTTAGATACAGTGCAAGATTAAGCCATAGTGTATATTTTTAAGTCAGTAAGGCTTCATGGGATACCCTTGTCCTTCATTTCAGACAGATACATGCAATTCACTTCACAATTTTGGTTATCTTTTCAGAAGGTCCTAGGTACAAAAGTTAAAATTACTACTATTTTTCATCCGTAGATCTATGGTCAAGCTTAACCTATAATTCAGAATTTAGAAGACTTTCTGAGGGCATGTATTTTAGACTTTAAAGGAATTTGGGATGACCATCTACCTTTTGTTGAGTTCGCTTATAGTAAATGTTATCATGTTAGCATTCATATGGCTCCATTTAAAGCGTTGTATGGACGTAGATGCAGATCACCAATAGGATGGTTTGAGGTTTGTGTAGCGGCTTTGATTGCGTCGAACTCTATTATGGAATATATGGAAAAGGTTCAGTTGATTTGTAAGAGATTGAAAACTGCTAAGAGCCATCAAAAAACATATGCTAATGTAAGAAGAAGAGAGCTCAAGTTTGAAGTGGGAAAATAGGTATTCTTGAAAGTGTTACCTATGAAGTGTATTATGGATTTGGAAAGAAAAGAAAACTAAGACCCCAATTTGTTAGTCAGTAAGAGATAGTAAAACGTGCAAGAGAGGTTGCTTATAAATTGAATCTTCCATTGGAGTTAGCTTGGGTTCACCTAGTGTTTCACATTTTGATGCTCAAGAAGTATGTTAGAAATCCATATTTAGTAGTTCCCTTCAAGAATATTGGGGTCTAGGATAACTTGTCGTAATAAGAGATGTGGAGATACTTGATAGGAAGATCCAAAGGCTAAGGGATAAGGAGTTAATGTCAGTAAAGGTTCTTTGAAGAAACCACTCAGTTGAAGAGGCCACTTAGGAAGCTAAAGCAGGTATGATGACCAAGTATCCTCGTCTCTTTTCTCCCAACTTAGTTACTATCAAAGGTAAATAGTTGTTTTAAGTCAAAACTCCTTATTTTTAAGGTTGTCTAAGCATTCTTAAGTCATATCTTGTGTTGTGAGAAATTAAGCCCTTGTGGTATTCAGTGTAGAGATGTTGATTCTTTTCCAAAATACAAATCCTAGGTGAACCACATTTGAGGACGAATATTGCCCAAGGGTAGAGATTATAATACCCTATGTTTGAAAGCCATTGTCCATTATACGACTCAATCCCTTTAGTCGTACATACTTCATACGAGATGTAATATTGAGTCATACCTATGTCAATATAGGGTGATGTGAATTTTTTTCAAGTTATGAGTTGATTCTATAAGTTGTCAAGCATGGTACGAGTCGTATGAAAGGAAGTCGTGAGTTCATTAGTATAGGCTCCCTAAGATTTTGTCCAAGGTACGAGGGGGATACAAGTTGTATGGAGATGTTATTAATTGTAGGTTTAGACTCATAGGTTGACTAGTGTATACCCTCTTAGATCCTGCCAAGCTTACAATTCAGGAGGTCTAGTCGTACCTTTACAATACGAGTCGTATGGTTGTCTTGCAAAGGCTAATGATAAATTTCTATGAAGTTTAGTTAAAGGGTATTTTGTTTTTTTCCCCTTTTATAACTCTAACCCTTGATGTCTAAACCCTAAAGAGGTTTTAGTTCTCTCTATTTCTCAGTCAATTAGCAACACTTTCCTCCTCCCATCTTCAAGAACATTAAGATTAGGGTCTCCCACCAAGTCATATTTTTAGTCCAAAACTTCAAGCTCTCTTTATGGGTCAAGAAATACCAGGTTTGTGGGGTTAATGAACAACGTTATCCTTTTATCCTTTTGCCCCAAAAGCATGATTTTAAGATTAAATTTACTTGTTTTGCATTAGGGTTCATACCCAAATAACAATATTCTTGAAGTATTACACTACCGTGTGATTGAAAACTTTAAGTGCAACAAGGTTTACATATGTTAATATTTTTACTTGTAAAGATTTATAGAATGATTTGAATTTTATAATCTTGATTGGGATATTGTAGAATATTTCAAGATGATTAAGGATCATAATGTTTTGTTATGAATTTTTGTGAAATAAAGCATAAATTCTAAGTCCTCAGTACAAGTACTGAGTTTACAAGAAGTTTATGCACTTAAGCTCCATTGATATGTGTCATAACATGATTTAAAGAAAAGCTTGATCTTTTGATCTAAATCTGAAACATGAAATCCACAACTAATAATCTTGATTATGATTTGAAGTAAAGAGAATCATAATTGGGTTTTAGTCTAGAAACCCTTATGCTATTTTAAGGTAGATTTCTTAATTATGAGCATATAAGTATTCTAGAAGTAGTATTTCACACTGAGAAAGAAATACAGATAAGCGTATCCTAAATTTCTTGAAATTATGAGCCACTATACGTTAAGCTTTTTCCCAATATGAATGAAGTTCAGTGATCACTTAAGTTAAGGTTCTATTTTGATGGCAAGGTAGAACATTCTCCCCAATGTGGGTAAGACGTTGGACTCCATGGTTGCTCACATAGTTTATGTCAGATTGAAGAATCT
Organism: Capsicum annuum; assembly: GCF_002878395.1. Classification (NCBI taxonomy): domain Eukaryota; kingdom Viridiplantae; phylum Streptophyta; class Magnoliopsida; order Solanales; family Solanaceae; genus Capsicum; species Capsicum annuum. The sequence continues at coordinate 154,642,816 of NC_061121.1, read as the reverse complement.
AACATAACAAAAAATAGAAGTAAAGATTTTATAAACAATATGTTATATCTCACTAAGCTTATTCATATAATTCATTATCTATGTTTTATGAACTTGTAGTCTTTAGTTTTACTCAAGTCCAAAGTGAGTCATTTACGCTTAGCATGCATCATTTGAAAGTTTATATATATATATATATATGTATATATATATATATATATAAATATCAGTTCTTGTTTTAATTATGTATTCACCCCCACATACTTAGTATATTCATAAAGTACTGACCCACATATATGTTTATGTGTTACATTATTTTATAATGTAGGTTTTGGTGCTTGTTTCCAGTAGCACAATTGACTACGGGAATCATTACCTACATCATGAATTTTGATGAGTCTTCATAGTCCGAGGACCTAACTTATCAGACTCTTGTTCATTTATGAAAGTACTTCAGCTATTTGATATATGTTTAATTTCGGGTTAACTGGGGTCTGTCCCAGTGGCTCTCTAGGTAGTAGTAGAGGGTTTTCATACTGTGTATGTTGTAAGTTGAAGAATTTTGTTTATGTTTTCCAAAGTTAAGGACTTACATTAATTCATGGAATTGTTTACCTTCAGTTTCTATTTATCTTAGTTCTTTTTGCATGTGAGTTTCAAGGTGATTAAATATCATGGGTCAGATTAGGGTTATTCATAGTCGTAAGCACTGTGTGATGTCTAGGGGGTACTTTTGGGGTGTTACATTGGTATTCTGGGAGTTAATACTGATTCTGGGTAAGACCCTATAATTTATTGATATTTAGTTCTAGTTCAGGTCCAGCAAATGAGTATATAAATAAGATGAGTTTTGGTTTGAGTCAAGAAATTGATGATGATATTAATATGAGTTCCACTTCAAGTCTAGAATTTGATGATGGTAATGATAATATAAGTTTCTGTTCAAGTTTGGCAAATAATATTAATGGTAATGATGCTATTGAACGTTGGCTCAATTCTAGCATTTAGAGTTACTTTTGATATGATACTATACGGATGGATTCTTGGTTATGGCATGATAATTTGTAATTTATGGTTATTAGGTTACTTACACTCCTTTGAATGCACTTTCCAATTTTATGGGGGCATGCGTTGGGTTTTTTATTTTTAGCCACTTATTTTTTATGAGGGCAAATTTATTAGTAATAGTTGTATGATGTTTATTACTACTATAGAATTATTAATTTATCATCGTACTCCCTATATTATTCATTAAATCTCATTGATTCTCCTTCCGGGTTCACATTAAGAATATATATTTATTTTAATGATAGCTACATATTAAATTAATAAACACAAAATATAAGAATAAATATGATGATGATCAAACAAATAAAATCAAGAGGCACTAAACAATTAGTTAATTAGCTATCGTAATACTAGAACAAGAAGTTTAACTCCACATAGACATGGAGAAATTAGAACAAATCATCCAAAGAAAAATGTAAAAATAACTAACAAAAGAGAAGAAAAATGAAACCAATATTTTTCGGCCTCCACGTCAGCTTCTATCTCTCTCAAGGTTAATAGTTATATAAAAAATAATTTTATGAAATATTTATACATGTAGGAAAAAAAGTCCAAATTAAATAACTGGGTCCAAAATAAACTAGAAAAAATAAAAATGGACTAAGTCTCTAAACGCAAATGTCTACTATTTCAAGGAAATTTGGCTGGCAGCTTTCAATTTGAATTCAAAATATCACTTTTCAATAGTCTAATAAATTTATTCTATTAAACTATTTCCTTGATTTTCTTCTATAATCGTCCATTTTTAATTCATTTTAGCTTTAAATCTCTTCATCTTCATATCATTTTAATCATACACATTAAAATATAAAATTAGGCACAATTCACAAAATTAATTTTTAAAAAGGACAAATAACAATACAAAATATGAGGCAAACAATGACTAAAAAGATATAATTTTGTCCTAACATAAATGAGTAGCTATTACTTTGCTTAAGGTTATGCTTGAATAAGTAGTGATGATTGTATGAGTTTTGCTTATTTGTCTTTCTAATTAGTTAATTGTTATGGTTTTTACTCCTATTCCATGTTTTGATCTATAATTAGAGACTGTAAACTCTAGCTAAATCTAGAGCCCTTCTCATCCCAAATAAAATAGGATGAGGATAAGGAATACTAGGGAATAATAACTTGATGCGCATCATTTACTAGTGTCCCTTAGACATAAGCATTCTAATTATGGTGTTAGATTGGTCATATAGTTACACTGGTGAGGCTTTTTAAAGAGCCCACTTGTTATATTTTGGTGTTTGATTGACAGATTAACATTAAATACTCATAATCTAGCCCACCCATAACTATTAGTTAAATCTCAACAAATGTTTAACCACTAATGCATGCACTCACCCTTACTATAGCATATCCTAAGTACCATTTCACACTTGATTACAACTCTATTTCTCTAATCTTAAAATTTTACATTTCAACTATGATTAACATGATGATTACAAATTATTTGAATTTAACCCCCAATTTTTCCCATTTTATTTTTCATAGAATTTCCAGTCGACTTGTTATTTCTTGTAACACTTGAGATTGAAGCTAGTGCTCTCATTCCCAATGGATTCAACCCCAACTCTTGTTGGGAAGTGTATATTGATGACGATCTCTTATACTCTTGAAGTATAAATTGAACATTATCAACTATAATAAGAGATTTAACATTGTGTATTTATAATCTCCACAATCTAGCTCTTAAAGACACCATATAATAGATATCTAGCACTCTCCACACTTATAAACCAAATATACTAAACTAGGCACACATTTAACTATAGCAGCTTAGAATCTAATGCAACACTATACTACCTTGATCATACATCTATCCTTCTAATGTGTAAGGCTCTTCTTTATATAATGACATAGTCATAATTTCCTGTTTAATATAGGTGTCACAAACACACACAGAGATACACACATACACACACACACACATATATATATATATATATATTATACTTCAATCTTCACACTACCTGCAAGCTAAACAGCTTAAATCCTTTCATATGCTATGTAAAGCCTACTAGGTCCATTTCACAAAGCTATCTCCAATGCCAAAAATAATCATTATTTTTATAATATTGATTATCTAAATTTCAAAAGCTTAGCTTCTAGATCTAATCACGAATAGCTGCATAACTTCTCACATACTACTCAAACTTACAACTGTTAGGTAAAATTAAGATGCACTAATTCACTTAAAATTTATAACAAATAATCAACCTTAATCAGACCTGCTATCTCATATCAACCTACAATCGCATTCCTCTTCACAACACTACTGTTATATTTTACCACCTTATTACATATCTTTTTTTCTAACTGGGGTTCATAAGCTTGTGAATTTCATTGGTCCTCTCTTTTAGCAAAAAGATACCTTGGAAATCAGCTTGTGTTTTAACCACTCCATACTTCCAATCACAACCTAAAAAAGATTTGATCTTTGCTTCCTAATGACATACTACAAGTCATTATAACCTGCAATGCCTATTCTGCATATTACAACAAAATCTACACCAAACTTATTAAAAATTAGCCAACACTTAGCGATACCTCACCCATCAGCCACTTAATGGATACATAACTCTATCTACATCTTTCAATCATTCACTATCTCATGCCCATTCTTTTAGATACTGTACATCTAAATTCATACTTCTAGCTTTAGTGTCATTCTATTAACTATGACTTATAAAATCCCAAATACGAATCAATAATCAACAATATAGTAAGTCAAATTTTTCCATTAGTGTCTTTGAATTATCATTCATAAAAATAAACCTAAGGAGCAAATAAATTGGAATAGGGAAATTAGGTTTAAGAATGGTCCTTTAATCTTTATCATATATCATTGTCAACCATCGACACGAGGAAGATTGAGTGAAGATCGATTAACTTCTAAAAATAATCCTATTAGAGAGTTTAAATATCATGAAATAGGACCCTAAGGAAAGAAATGGACAAAATTCCCCTCATAATATGCTAATTTTAAATTGTGTGCTCATTTGGATGGGCTTATTTTAAGTGCTTTTAAGCCAAAAATAGATTTCAAGTCTTTTGATAGTGTTTGGATAAAATTCTAAAGTTCTTAAAAGCACTTTATTTTAAGCTAAAAAGGCACAAATAATCATGGACCAATTATTCTAAAATTCTAAATTTTGGCTTTTGGCTTATAAGCCAAAAAAATAAGCTCATCCAAACGGGCTCTATAGAAACCCAATTTCATAGGCCATTCCATAGAGTAAAAACCAAGTGCACGAGTCGTGGTTTGGTCCATTGATTTTGGATAAAAATTTCTAAATCTCTAGATTATTTTAATGAATGTGTAGATGTTCTGTTGTTCCATACCATGGACAATTATTTGACTCATCATTAGTTAGGGAAATTTTAAAGTTTTAGAACCAATTCATGCCTTGGTTCATATATAATGGTCCATTCATAACTCATGGACTAGGTTCATCTAACCTTGGTGAACTTTAAAAGATTCCATGGTTGAGTCTATGGATAGTGGACCTAGTTTATGGACTATGAAAATGACGATGGAGACCTGGCAATTAGAAAATTTTCGTCTGAACTATGTTAAGTGTTAAATGAATATAGGTTTAAAACCTAAGGTGGGACGCAATGTTTTTAAATCAATAGTCTTGAACACACTAATCGGCCACTCACAATCCCTTGTGCCGACTCAAGACTTTCTCAAGGCTTAATCAATGCAAACTATATTGATGGGAATTTGAAATTTATTTATTGTAACACTAAGAAGATATGGCAGTCAAAAAAATTAAAGATGCATGAATCTACATAATTTTTTAAGGGGATAGCTCTATAGCATGATCTAGAGCGTATGAAAGAAAGGGAAACACTGTTAAATATTCATAGTGCCTCATTTATAGAAGTGGACCCTTAAAACCATACATAAGATCCTACTAATATGGATTCATAAACTTTCTAGGATCCTTGACATTTGTTATTTATACCAAGTTTTTTATACCTCGAGCCTACACCTAAAGTGTCATGACTAAATTTCTCAAGTCATGATGGCTCCTTCTTGAACCAACTAGTAGGTAAGCCAAGCCATAGCCTAGAATAGCGAGTAATAGGCTAATCGGTGAAAGAATAAGACAATAAAAGGAGACATATAATCAAAATACAAAATAGAGAAAAACAATTAAATGTATATACAAACACATTATACAAAAGAAGAGGGAAGAAAAAATAATCAAAAAGAGTTTACCCCAACACCCAGTAAGGTCAGTACAAAAGTCATTAAACTATAATAGAGTACTTAAAAGGGCCAGATATACATTATAGTGTTAGAGTATAAAAGACTATCCAAAATTAACAGAAGGGGAAGGATCATCTCCAAATTGTAAAAGCTCACCCAATCTCTGAAAAGTAGTGCAACCTAATGATAACATTAACAACGGGACTCATACACAGATCTCCATTTGGCAAAATATGTAAAAGTGTAGTATGAGAACCAAAATAATGGTACTCACTAGTTATCATAGGCCAACTAAGTTAAATTATAGTAAAAGCAAAACTAAATTGTTAGAATGTAACATAAGTTAGAAATAAAGGAGTAAAAATAGAATTAGTAAAACATGTCAAGAGAATGACATATATAGGTAAAATAAGTACTCCTATTTTGAAATAAGTCTAACTATAACCTAACCAGTGACCCATAAGCCCAGAAGGCACAAACAAGAAGGAAAATAACCTAACAAGGCCCCATAAGCATGGTAGGTTCAATCAAAAGTAACACTAATATAAAGATGGAACAATGAGAGTGATAACCCTAAAATAGGTAAACATGTGAAAAGTGTATTAGATACTCTTTTTGGTCCTTATTTCTAAATCTTACCAATCCTTATCAAATTTCCAAATCCAAATCTATATCCATAGCAGTAATAAATGCTTGACTCAAATAAAAATTAGAGAATGATATCATAATAGTAAAATTGTCAAACTCAGACCAAACTAATAAAAATAATAAGGTTGTTAGATACCAATTCAACACATAAATAAGAGAATGTCGACACCCATATTGCAAATATAGGCTCTAGGTCAGAAATAGGACTATAAATACCATGTGAAACCAACTTGAGGAATTGTAAAGTTAAACTAACAGAATGTTCCTCTCACCTCATGGATCACTTTCCTCAAAAATAAGAAAAAAATTGATTCCAAATTTGTCTCTAATAAGTCTTACAAAATTTAGAGAAATAAGGATTTCATCAACTAAGTTTAAATAGAAATTTAGCTCCCACCTTCAGAACTATGATCTTCCATGATTTTAGAGCTCCCAACTATCTCTAATGGAGTTTATATTTAGAATGAAAGTTTTGAAATTTGAGAAATGAGAAATATATATATATATATATATGTATGTGTGTGTGTGTATGTGTGTGTGTATGTACTAAAAAGGGCTATTTTAGAAGTTAATTAACTGCTAAAGCGATTAATACAAAAGTAGTGCGGACAATGCTAAAGTGACCTAATGTTAGCTAGCCAGACACCACTAAAGTTATCCTAAGAAACATAAGTGGTTTCCTATAAAGCGTTCCAAGATGCAAACTTGGCTAAACCAGAAAAATTTGATAAGCCCTAACATATTTTAATTGAGTGCTCGAGATTTACTCAGAATCTTGTGCATGCAAATAAATAATGATACCCTATAAAATTTTGCATTGTATACTCAATGGAACCATTAAATTTCTATCTGAGGTCATTTTGACAGAATATGGTCCCACACCCAATGTTCCAATTATTCACCAAAATCCACCCAATAGTACAAAATAAACTCGAGAACCTAGAGTCCTAGACTAAGGGTCCCCTATAATAAATCCAACATTTTAGAGCTGTTGAAGCTGTTATAATTGCTATGTGAGGGCATTTACCTGATGTTCGTCCTGTGATGCATTTCTCAACTTCAAAATCTGTAGAACAGAAAATAGATCTAAAATTAAATAAACTACTTGGTAGCTGAACTTTTAGTTCTAATAAGTCAAAAATAAATTGGGGCCTCTATGATAAAGCTCTAAAATTCAAAAAGCATGAAAATGCAATAAATGAACTAAAGAGTTTTTAGAACATATACTAATATAAGGACTTTCATCTACAAAAGTAAAGGGTTAAGAAGTGCCTAAACGCTCAAATAGGTAGTGATACTGGGTCAATATCCCAAGCTCAATATTTTAGTGGAACACCCTGGGTTTTGACCCTAAGAAAATTTCTCAGTTTTTTTACTTTTGGACATCATACGACTTCGGGTACTTCTCATATAATGGGGTACGATTTGGTTGGTCTTGGTAGTATGGTGACAAGTGTGGGTTGGTTGGTTTCTTTCAAGGTATGTTTGGAACATAAAAGTTGTATGTTAAGGTACTAATGATAAGGTGTCAATAATATGTTGCCCTAAGTTTAGTCTAGGTGATTCTATTTTGCCTAGGGTATGATTTCATGGTATTAATCGTATGGTTAGGTATGGTTTGGATTGGATGGTTGTATGTTGGACAGTGTTGGGGTCCAAGGAAAGGCCTAGGGTATGAGATAAGTGTACCACTCATACCTTTGGGTATGGTTAGGGTGGGGTGGCCGTACCATCCTACGGAAATTTTAAGTAGTTTTTGTTTGGGGTAATCAAGACATTTTCCCTCTAATCTTATTATGACCCCACGACATAAAGCAACTTTTTGGGTCTTCATTAACCTATTTGAAATCAATCAAACTCTCTTAAACACTCTCAAATTCTCTCAACGCTCTTGGGTTAATCAAGGCTAGGGTTTTCTTCAAGGTGGTCAATTTGGGACTTACAAGGGTGATTTTTCTCCATCATATTTGAAATCTACGACATGTTACTCCTCCCTCATTGTTATTTCAAACTAAATGCATATTTTATGAATTGTTTTCATGGCCTAAATATTTTATGGTTTTGGGTTTTCAAATATATATTGGGGTTTTTTAGTTAGAATGGATGATAGGGTTTTTCTATGTCTTTTACTTATGATTTTCATCTTATTTTGGTGGTTTGAATATTTGGTTGCATGGGTATGGTTAATTGGTACTTGGTTTTGGCTTTGGAAACACTATGCCCCTAACTTGTTTGATAAAATGTCTATGGAATATTTTTGGTTAAATTATTGGACTTTCACTGAACTATGGGTGGTATAACTTGGAAATGAAACCCTAAATGATTTAAATGGTTTGAAATAGTTAAATGGTAAGGTCTTAGTTGTTATGGTTGGTCTAGTTGAAAGCCTTGTGGGGTACAAGGGAATCCCCTAAGCAAAGTTAATAACAAACATCTTGTAGAGTATATGGGATACTCCCAAGTTAACTTAATAATGTATTCTATGGGTACATGGGAATCCCTTCTTCGTAAAAAGTTGGCTAAGGACCTTGCTTGAAAGCTATAGTAGGTGTGACAATACCACTACTTATAACCTTGGTTAATAATAAATGGAATGGTTGTTTGGTTGTATGGTAATGGTTCTAATTGGGAAATAATGGTGGAGTATGAAGCTAACCGTGAAGGTATGAGTCCAATGGACGGACACTAAAAACTCAGGTTTGCCGACATAAGAATTAGTCATGGAGACCATATATGATACTTAGAAGGTATATGAGAATCCCCTTTGTACACTTATACATATGTATCATGAAGAACGAAGGGTACTCAAGAATCCCCTAATCCTATGGTGTCTCTGATTTATGCAGTTACATGCATCAAGGCTCGTTCAGGGAATTACGCTGGACCCATATATCCTGTGAGTGGTTCTAGGATGGTTAAGCTACACATACTCAGTTTAATAGTTTTAAAGGCATGCTAAACCCAGTTTTCCTTTCCAAGTATGCTTATTTACATTTATGTATAATTGTGAATGCATATGGTTAGTTTAATTAGTTTTAAAGGTTTGTATTAATTTATCCTTATCTTGAGTGCATGCTAGCATTCCCTTGCTAACCCATCTTCGAGTACTGTATCCTTACGTGATGCAAGAATCAATCATTTTAATCCTCCTACTTAGTGATCAAATTTGGGATCAGCTCAATTGGATTGAAGTGGTGAGCTTCCATATTTTGGATGTATTTATTTCATGTCATGGATGTATTTACTTACTTTGGTCATCTTATAGACTATGGTTTAGGCTATGGTTAGGGGAATGTCCTAACCAAATATTGTTTTACTTTAGGTTAGAGGCTTTGTGGGACTGCTATGGGCTGGTATAAGGGGTATCGATAGTGGTGTCAGCCTTGGCATTGGTATTGGTATTATCGATAATACTGTTTGATGGTATTTATGATTATTCCATCCTATTTTGTTATGGACTCGTACTTGGTTATTATTTTAGTTTTGGTATGGTTATTGGTTAGGAATTAGATGGTTGGACTTCTTGGATTCGTCATGGTTATGTACCTATCCCAGAGTTTAGAATTGTAAAAAATGCTATTTTGTTATTATTTGAAATTTATCTAACTCAGGGGTACATGTTTGGAGCTTGGGTTGGGTAACGGGTGGTCCTCGATCCTAGTTGGACTTGGGATGCACATTACGACAAGGCCCTGGTTTGAATCTTGTCAAGTTTGTATCAGAGCTTTAGGTTCTTGTTCAATTAGGAGTCTACAAAGCCATGTTGAGTAGTGTCTCTTTTAAGGGTGTGTAATGTGCCACTCTCACAAGAGAGAGGCTATAATGCATTTAGGAATATTTCTCTTTCTTTATGTTCTATTTTCACGCTTAGTGTCTAAGTTTTAGAATCTTCTCTACTTCCCATTTGTTTTCCTTTCAAATCATGCCTCGATGATTTGATGTGCATGGAAACTCCCCTGCCCCAACTGGGGATAATATTGATAGGACATGATCTACTTATGGGAGTCTTGTCCCTGATTGTTCTGGATTTCCAGCAGTTCCTTCTAGTCCTCCTCAAGCTCTTTAGGTAGACATACTGAATCCAGAGTTGCATTAGTCGATCTATGTGATAGCTCAATTTTTAGCTTCTCAAGCTGACCATGGGGCATCTGGTATTGCATTTTTTGAGGCCATATGGGTTAGCCAGTTTATGAGGTTGAGTCCTTTAACTTTTATTAGTGTTAAGGTATAGTAGGATCCTTAGGGTTTTCTAGATGAGATAGAAAATATCTTCAGGGCCATGCAGGCCATGAATGTGGTAGGGTGAATTTTACTACCTCTCTACTAAAGGATATGGCATACCAATAGTTTGAGGAATGGGATCAGGCAAGGGGTGAGTTTGATGAGTCATCTCTGTAGTAGACTTTCTCTAATGCTTTTCTGGATCACTTCTTTCCTCAGGAGTTAAGGGAAGCAAAAACATAGGATTTTTTTATTTAAAATAAGGAAAGATGTCGGTCAAAGAGTATGCCTTGAAATTTCACCAGCTATATAGGTATGTTCTGGAAATAGTGTCGGATATGAGGACCAAGATGAGAAAGTTTGCTTCAGGACTATCTCATGAGTTGATCCTTCAAAGAAAGACTGCATTGTTGTTCAAATACATGGATATCTCTAGGTTGGTTGTTCATGTGTAACAGGTGGAGGAGGAAAAGAGAAAATAGGTTAAGGTAGTTGAAAAAAGGGTAAGAAGTTTAGATTTTCTGAGAAAGGTGGTGGTTAATAGAAAAGTGGTCAGGATGGTGGTAAGTTTCTAAAGAAGAAGTAGGGAAGTTCTTGTTCTTTCTCCACAGCTAGTATTGCCTACCCGAAGTAGTTGGGAGACCGACGCCAGTAGGGTGGCGATATCTTTAGAGCACAAGACACCCAGTATCAGGCTAGTAGGGCTAAGTCGGCATTATTATGACCTCTTTGTAGGCTCTGTGGTTGATTGTATTGGAGCTTTAGTGATAAGGGGAGGGACAGGTGCTTTAAATATGGTTAACATGGCCATATGCTTAGAAATTTTCCGATTGGAAAGGTTTGTTTAGGAGAGAACAAGGTTCTGGTTGCCTCTTCATCTGCTTATGCACCCAGGGTTGCTGCTTTTGCATCTATTTTTACTTCTGGTATCGGCACAGGCTAGAATTGGTTATATGTTCTTACGTCCTAACATGAGTCTGAGGCATTGCCTGATGTTGTGACTAATATGTTACAACTCTTTTCTCGTGATGTGTATAGTATACATGTTCTAAGGTCTACTCTATCTTATGTGACCCTATTTGTGGCTGTGTATTTTTGTTTTGATCTCGAGGTTATTTCAAATCCTTTTTTTGTTTCTACCCAGAAGGTGATTCTGTGGTAGTTATAAGAGTCTATAGGGGGTGTGTGGTATCTATTGGTAGTAAGGAGACTTTGGTAGATTTGTTCAAATCAGATTATAGTTGATTCTGATGTCATTCTGGGGATGTGTTGGTTACACTCGTGCTATGCATCCTTATATTGTCAGACCCGTAAGGTTTGTCTTTAAGTTCCTGGTGAACAGGTTATTGAATGGGAGGGTGGTTCCCTAGCTCCTAGGGAAATGTTTTTTTATCTTATCTTAGTGCTCAGGGGTTAATCTCAAAAGGGTGTCTCTATCATTTGATCTAGGTTAAAGACTCTAACCCAGAAGGTCATTCTTTGCATTCGGTTCCGGTAGTGAATGAGTTTTCTGAGGTCTTTTCAAATAATCTTCCTTGTGTTTCTTCGTATAAGAAAAATGAGTTTGGGATTTATTTCTCTTCCTAGAATAGATGACTTGTTTGATTAGTTGCAAGGTGACAAATTCTTTTCAAAGATAGATCATTGGTTTGGGTATCATCAGCTTACGATTAGGGAGGTAGATATCCCAAAGATGGTATTCTGTACCCGGTATGGGCATTTTCAGTTCTTGGCTATGTCATTTGGTTTGACTAATTCCCCGATGATATTCATGGATTTGATGAATAGGGTATTCCCTCAGTTTATGTATATATTTGTCATTATGTTCATTAAAGATATTGTGGTTTACTCTAAGAGAGGTAGATCATGCCAATCACCTCCATGTGGTGTTGCAGACCTTGATAGAGCTGCAGTTGTATGCCAAATTCTAAATGTGAATTCTAGTTGAATGCTATCACTTTTCTAGGTCATACTATTTCAAGTGAGGGGGTCCTGGTGGATCCACAACAGGCGGCAGTGTTTAAGAAGTCGCCCAGATCCACGACTCCAACTGACATTCGATGCTTCTTGGGTTTAGTCGGGTACTGTAGGAGGTTTGTGGACAGATTTTTCAAAAGTAGCTGCCCCATTGACTTATGTAACTTAGAAGAAGGTAAATTTCTCTTGATCGGATGCATGTGAAGGTAGTTTCGAGAAGCTGAAGGATAATCTAACTTTGGCTTCGGTTTTGACCTTGCCTAAAGGCAATGAGGGGTTTGTGATTTACTTTGATGCGTCCTGAGAGGGACTTGGCTGTATTTTAATGCATCATGTTAAGGTGAGATTAACTATGTTTCTAGGCAGTTGAAGATGCATGAGAGAAATTATCTAACTCATGATCTAGAATTTATAGTTGTGGTGTTTACATTGAAAATTTGGTGTTACAAGTTGTATGGAGTGCACGTGAACATCTTCTCGGATCATAAGAGTTTGCAGTATGTGTTCACTCAGAAAAATCATAACCTCAAGAAGAAAAGATTGCTTAAGCTACCTAAAGACTATGATATAAGTCTTTACTACCATCCAGGTAAGGCTAATGTTGTTACCTATTCTCTTAGCAGGTTGTCCATGAGGATTTTAGCGCATGTGGACAAGGAGAGGGGGATTTGGTAAAGGATATTCACCGCATGGCTTATCTTGGAGTTTGCTTTTTTGTACTTTGAAAATGGTGGTGTATTGGTACAAGTGGTTTGATCGTATTTTGGTGCAGAGATTGATGAGTGATGATTTTACCACTCATTCTCACTAAACATTTGTGCTCATTACCTTGTTTTGAATAAATAAATAAATAAGACATATTAGTGCTAAAATACACTAATATCCATTCCTTGCAGGCATAGAGTTGAGAAGATGAGAATATGTGGATTGGGGCTTAAAATGATAAAAGGAATCAAGAAAATGCTGCTAATGACTCAGATAAAAAGTGGCCTTAGTTACCACGGTCGCAATCTAAACATTGCAATCATAGCCAGTTACAAAAGGAGCGAATCCAGCCCTGGGTAATGTGACCGCAATAAAAATAACGCGATCATTGTCTATCAAAATGGCCAATACACCTCTACCGTACTTGTGTAATCGCAGTCGAAGCTCCGCGACCCCGACACAGCAGGACAAATAAGTAAATGGCATTGTAGTAAATCCGGACAGCTGCATCAAAGGCTTTTATTAAGGATTCAAAACACTGTAAAGAGGGTGGAAGAGAGAGAAAGAAAGAAACATAGAATTTTGGGTGAAAAATTTATTGGTCATAGTTATTATAATTACTATTCCAAGAGGAAATTAGTGACATTAGAGTGTGGAATTTAATATTATGTTTACCCTCTCTCATCATGAACACCATGGATTAACTACTTGGTAAAAGTCTTTTCTCCTATCTCATGAGTAGATAACTTCTTTAATCTTGGGATTATGCTGAACTAAAGTGTAATTTTGAGTAGGTATTGATGTGTTTGCATGATTTTTAGTTGTTGAGTATGGATTCCACCATTACTTGGGTTAATGAGTTGGAATTTGATGGGTAAAACCCCTAAATCTCCAAATGGGTTTGATGGGTGAAAACCCCAAACTCTAAAAACCCTTCATCATCCTTGAAAAAGGAATGAAGGTGAACTTGAGGTAACCCATAACATGCTTGAAAGAGGGTTATAGGGGGACAATGTAATGGTGAACAATTGAGGCTATTGTTTTCTACATTTTGCAATCTTAGAAATAAGTGTAGTTGGAGTGTAAATCATGTCAAGAGCATTATCCCAGAAATAGGGATGCTTGATTGAGGTTTTGGGTGATTACGAATCGTACACTTGTTAGGTTCTTGAAAAATCCAATGGGTGAAATTGTTGTAGTTTTATTGAAATATTGACTACAATGAATTTTGACCTAGCCTATCCTTTAGTCAACAACTACGCTTCATGTTAAACCGTCATTAACCCAAATGTTTTACCTTTTGGTAGACATAATCCCAAGACCCTCTCTATTCTGGATTTTAAATCAAAAGTTTCATATTCGTGCATTATTAATCAACAATTGTTACAAACCATCCTGACTCATATCCCCTATTGTAATTTACATGCCATATTTTTTAGCATTCTGGGTACCCTTTTAGTAACTTGAACACCCATGAGACTTAAAATTTATAATTTTCTCCTTGTGGATTCAACCCCAACTCTAGTTGGGTTATTGACAATGATTACCTCACTCCTCAAACATGAGAGTGAGTTGAGCATTATCACAATGGTGTCGTTGTTGGAAAGTGAAATGTAGATTTCACTTGTGCGGTTTGATTTTTACCTAGGTGCACCTGTAGTGTATGTCATTTAATTTTACTTTTTTTTTTAATCTTTGAGTAGGTCAACATTATTATTCCCAAATCATCATGAGTCATGAGGACTCAGTTTATTTTGGGGTCGGAGATCATAAAAGTGCCATTCTTATTCCCCCCCATCGAAGAGCATGGGGTATTTTATGTTACAAGTGTAATAATGCAATTGCTCCACATGAAAGGAATCTTTGGGGGAGAAGCTCATAAAGACTCGAATGCTCACTTGAAGGGCTTCGTGAAAGTCTATGCTCCATTCAAAGTTATACATATATCCCAAGTGTACATCTGGTTACGTCTCTTTTCATTGTCTCGAACGAGAAAGGTAGTGCTTTGGCTAAGATCATTGCTTGACAAATATATTACTTTATGGACAAGACTCATGGAGGCTTTCTTGTGTAAATACCTCCCACCATCTTGGAAGTTGAGTTGAGGGATGAGATTGTTCAGTTCCACCAATATCACAAAGAAACATGGTACGATGCTTGGGGAAGATTCAAGGAAACACTTTTGAAATGCCTCACCCATGAGGTGTTGGAGAAGATGTTTCTCCAAATCTTCTATAGAGCTTTTACAAACAAAATAAGGCTATAGTGGACAATGCATCCAGTGGATTATTCTTCAATTCATCATACGGGATTATTTCAAAAGTCTTGGACCAAGTGGCTATTTGGTGTAAGGATTGGGACATAATGGATGCCGAATTGGCCATGGGGGCTCCGTCCTCATCCTTTGCGTACCATGATAAGGAAGATGAAGAGGAATAGACCGATGCAAAGATGGAAAAATGATATCATGCCTGAAACTCCTATTTAAGCATATGTTAAGGGACCAAATAGAAAGCGTGAGTATGATAAGTGCAATAGAAGTTGATCCATGTGAAGAAGCAAATGAAGAGGTAACTAGTAACAAATTAGGTATGATTCCTAGAGGATGATAGGGTTTCCATCTTTCCCATAATAAAAATATGTGAATCCTGGTAAAAAAAAGGAAAATCTACACTTGGCACATTGTGAAAGGAAAGAAGAAATTGATAGAGAATTTTGGCATGGATTTTGAGTAGTGTTGAGAGGACCGGAGAAATAGTGAATGAGATATGTAGTGAATTCTCCATGCTCCACAAAACAGTTATATCCCACTCTACCAACATCCAACTACTGGAGGCAAAAGTAAGCCAAATATCATGGTATCTCATGGAAAAACAATATGAAGAAATGCAAAGTGGAGAGCAGAAAAAGCTAAAGAGAAGAAGATCCAACGATGAAGAGCCAAAGCTAAGTAAACTATTGATAGGAACATAATTAGTTAACAATCGTTAAATTGTCTCTATTCCATCAACTCCCATTCATCCCCATTTCCCTAATTTACCCTTGAGAAAGGGAGAGCATAATAAGATAAATAATTTTCTTGACAAATTTAGTAACCTTTCTATTAATATTCCTCTTATTGAGGCGTTGCAAGGCATGTTGGGGCATGCTAAATTTATGAAATATTTGGTGTCAAAAAAAATTATTGGAGGATGAAACCATTGAGGTGAATCACCATTGTAGTGCCATTACGACAAGCGCATGTATTGAAAAGAAGAAGGACCCCTATGCTTTTACAATCTCATGCACAATTGTCACATTCACTTTTGCTAAGGCATTATGTGATCTTGGAGCAAAAGTGAACCTCATGCCTTATACTTTATTTAAAAACTTTGGTTGGGTAAGCCAAAGCCCACCAAAATAAAATTTTTCATTGTCGATTGATCTACTAAAAATCCCATGGGAGTCCTTTATGATGTTTTAGTAAAAGTGGACCAGTTCATCTACCCGGCCGACTTTGTGATTTTGGATTATGCAATAGACGTCAAAACTCTTATTATCATTGGGAGGCCATTTTTAGCTATCAAAAATTATTTGGTAGGTTTGTAGTCTGGGGAAATGAAGTTTAGATTGAATGATGAGGAGGTATCCTTCAATGTATGCAAGTCCATGAAATAACCAATGGACTAAAAATCTTCTCAGTGATTGTTGTTATTGACGGAGAAGTGTTAAACCATGTTGATATGGGTTTGTTGAACGACTCTTTAGTTGGGGTGCAATGAAATAGTGAAAGAGATAAAGTGGAGGAGTATGATAAGGTGGTAGCATCTTTAACCGGGCTTGGGTTTCACACCAAGAACCCTGTTAAATTACTTGATCAAAAAACCGAGAAAGTCCACCACAAAACCATCCATCCTTGAACCTCCAAAAATTAAATTGAAGCCCTTGCCACCTCATCTCAAATACGTGTTATTGGGGGAGGATGATACTTTGCCAATCGTTATTGCTAGTTACCTAAAATCCTCTTAAGTAGAAGTATAGAAGTTGGTGGTGAAGAAATCCATTTGGGCCATTGGTTGGACGATTGGGGACATCATCGGAATAGCCCCCAACATTTGCTCGCATAAAATTAAACTAGAGCAAGATAACATACCCAGTGTGGAGCACCAAAAGAGATTAAACCAACCCATGAAAAAGGTAGTAAAAAAGGAAATTATAAAATGTCTCGATGTGGGAGTGATATATCTATATCCAATAGCATATGGGTGAGTCCGCTACAATGTGTTATAAAGAAGGGTGGTATCACGGTAGTCAAAAATAAAAAAATGATCCCATCCCCCTCCGACAATTCACCGTATGGAGTGTGTGTATGGACTACCAAAAACTGAAATCATGGACTGAGAAGGACTATTTTCCAATGCCTTTCATGGATCAGATGATAGATAGGCTTGCCGGGAGAGGATGGTATTGTTTCATGAATGGGTACTAAGGGTACAATCAGATTTGTATAGCACCAAATAACCAAGAAAAGACATTTACTTTTCAATATGGTAAGTTTGCATTCAAGCGAATGTCCTTTGGGTTATTTAATGCCCCGTCAAACTTTAAACATTGCATGTTGTTAATATTTGCGGTTATGGTTAAGGATTCTATGGAAATGTTTGTGGACGACTTCTCGGTAGTAGGGAACTCTTTTGAGTCATGCCTTGAACATTTGAACTAAAAGCTTGAAAGGTGTGTGGAGACAAACCTTGTCTTGAATTGGGAAAAATGCCACTTTATGTTTAAAGAAGGGATCGTACTAGGCCACAAGGTATTCAGAAAGGTCATTAAAGTTGATCAAGCCAAGGTTTAGGTAATTTCTAAGCTCCCACCTCCTATTTCTGTAAAAGTTGTTCAAAGTTTCCTTGGCCATGTCGAGTTCTATCGACGTTTCATCAGGGATTTTTTCAAGATAGCAAACCCCATGTGTAAACTTCTTGAGAAGGAATCTAAATTCAACTTTGATGAGGCATGCTTGAAAGCTTTCGAACATCTTAAGGAATTTCTTATTTCAGCCCCCATTATTGTGGCTCCAAATTGGTCATTACCATTTGAGATAATGTACGATGCAAGTGGTATTACATTTGGTGTGGTGCTAGGGAAACACAAAGCTAAGATATTTTATCCTATCTCCTACGCAATCAAAACCTTGAATAACACCCAATGAAACTACACCATTACCGAGCATGAATTATTAGTGGTAGTATATGCCTTTGAAAAGTTTTAGGCCTATTTGTTAGGCACGAGAGTAGTGGTACACATGGATCACTCTTTTCTTAAGTAAATCATGGCCAAGAAAGAAGAAAAACCGTGTTTAATTAGGTGGATATTCCTATTACAAGAGTTCAACATTGAGGTGAAAGACCGAAAAGGCAGCAAAAATGAAGTGGTCGATTATCTCTCCCGACTTGAAGGCAATAATGAAAAGCATAGGGAAATAGAAATTGATGAGTCTTTCCTCGATGAATTAATCATGTCCATCGAGGGGAACAATACACCATGTTATGCCAACTTTTCCAACTATGTAGCGAGTGGAGTACTCCACAAAGGTTTGAGTTACTATAAAAAATGGTTTTTGTTTGACGCAAAGCGATATTTTTGGGATGAACCATTTTTATTTCTAGAATGTGCCGATGGAGTTATTAGGTAGGGTGTCATAGATATTGAAATAAATGATATTTTGGAAGCTTGTCACTCTTCGCCTTATGGCGGTCACCATGGAGGAATCTAAACTTCCGCAAAGATTCTCCAATGTGGGTTTTATTAGCCTTCAATTCATAGGGATGCCAATGAATGGATTAAATCTTGTAACAAATGTCAAATGAATGTGGGTATTTCAAGAAAGCACGAGATGCCCCTCAAGCCAAACCTTAAGGTGGAACTCTTTGATGTTTGGGGAATTGATTTCATGGGTCCTTTTGTGAGTTTTTTTGGGAATAAATACATTTTGATGGAGGTCGATTATGTATCCAAATGTGTGTAAGTTGTTCCACTCCTGACTAATGAAAGTAAGTGCATAACCTCATTTCTAAAAAATCACATTTTCACAAAGTTCCACACTCCTTAGTGATCATTATTAATGGCGGCTCAAATTTTTGCAATAGGTTATTTGGTGCTCTTTTTGACAAGTATGGGATTAAACACAAGGTTTCCACCTTGAAAAGTGGACAAGTGGAGGTTTCAAACCGAGAAATCAAGGCCATACTCGAAAAGACGGTATCTATAGGCCGTATGAATTGGGTAAGGCAACTTGATGAAGCACTTTGGGCCTATAGAACGGCCTACAAAACCCCAATAGGAATGTCTCCCTATCAATTGGTGTTTGGAAAAGCATTCCATTTACCCATTGAGCTTGAGCACAAGGCTTTGTAGGCTTTGAAGAGGTTAAATAATACTTAGGGAGAAGCATATGAGGCATGGATGACGCAAGTCCATAAGATGGAGGAATCCCACATAAAGGCAAATGAGAGTTCGACATTGTATAAGGAGAAAATAAAGAAATAGCATGATGCTTGGATATTTTGGTGAGAATTCCATGTTGGAGATAATGTATTCCTCTACAATTCCCATTTGTAACTCTTCGCAAGGAGTCTCCGCTAAAAATGGTCGAGACCATTTGTGATTTCTAATGTCTACCCAAGTAGTGTCGTAGAATTGGAAGATAATGAAGGAAAAAAATTTGTGATAAAAGGTCAAAGGTGAAGCATTATGTAACGCCCCAAAATTAGGTTACGAGATGTCACACTTTGCTTAGGGGCACAAGTGACCCCAAGCTAACCCTCATATCATAAGCAACTGGATAAAATGCTTAAATCTACATAAAATCAGCAAAAACATAAAACTTCTCTAAACTTGATCAATAAAAACATGAACTTTACAAGATTACAACTCTACTTTTACCAAACGAAACTGAAACTGAATACATCAGCTTCTACTGACTAATCATGAAGCCTCTACTGGTACTGACTTTAGATAGCTGGGTTATGGCTCCCAACTATCTAAGCTCAATACGAATAAAATAAGAAAATACAATACTTCTCAAACTATATAACCAACTCAAGCTCTTGAATCAAAAGGACTCGTCACCTGTTGACTAGGAGCGGCGAACTGAATAAATGTGGTATCTGCGCTACAATTTGTACCTACATTATAAGACACTGTAGCACATAGAAATATATGGGGGTCAGTACTTTAAGGAATGTACTGAGTATGTGGGGGTGCAATGAAACATTATAAATAATATCATAAATGATTATGAAAATCATGCATGCTAACGATAATGACTTTCTTTGCTTGAATTAACTGAAATACATTCCTTGTAAACCATCAATAGTAATGTAAGCATTATATATCTCATAAATCATTATACTCAACTCAAACTCTTTAACTCGTGACTTAGAGTGACTCGGTAACTCATGAAACTTGAACTCTTATAGACTTGGGAGGTTCTTATAACTGACATAAACCATGTAAGCTAATGGAGTCCAATGTTTTGCCCTCCTAAGGAGAGAACCCCACATTTCTGGGAGCGTCGTATTCTTGCCAAGGAGTACAACCTAAATTTAGTGATCACAATCTCATACTCGGCCTCTGCCCACAATTATTAATATCAATCCTACGGTGGTACGTAGTTTTGGGGGAAATACCACATTTCCCGCTCGGTGCTAAATACTACTCCTAGACACAAGCTCAGAACGCGTTAGGAAATCCACCACAAACATCACAAGGGTCTATCATAAAGACCAAATCAAATCTCCTTCTCATTTATCAAATCATAATCAATTTGTGGATTCCTAACTCGACTCAACTCAAATCAATCTTTC
>NC_061121.1:154616587-154622049 GCF_002878395.1 Capsicum annuum | reverse complement strand
AAATACCACATTTCCCGCTCGGTGCTAAATACTACTCCTAGACACAAGCTCAGAACGCGTTAGGAAATCCACCACAAACATCACAAGGGTCTATCATAAAGACCAAATCAAATCTCCTTCTCATTTATCAAATCATAATCAATTTGTGGATTCCTAACTCGACTCAAATCAAATCAATCTTTCTCAATATCAAAATATATCGATTTATTAAATCATGGCAACACCATTAACTTTGAGGAAATATCAAGATTCATTGTAACAACTCAATCTCATGAATCAATATACTCAATAATACAATTTTTCATAAGAAAGATTAAAGCTTGACACATCTCTTGAAAGCACCTGAAATACCAACTCATGGTAGAAACATGAAATTCACAATATTAAATATCAAGTCATAATTTGGAAATTGTAAAAGAATCATGTATGAAAAAACTTCAAGAAAATATCATAGAACTCATTCTTGACTCTCAAGCTCAAATATCAATATATATATTCAATAATCAAACTTCTCATAGAAAAGATTAAATCATGACTCTTATCTCAAATCATTCGAAAATCATCAACTCATAACAACAATATTCAACTCATGGCATAATTTCTCAATTTAAGAAATAAAATGATGAAATAGTCATGTGTATCAATCTTGAATAGCTCAAATATCATAAAACATTAATAAAGTAATTTGGGTGTAAACCCACTTTGCAAAATCATGAATTTCAATAGTAGAAATTAAATCTTTAGGCACAAGAATGAAAGAAATGTTCTTGATCAAACCCCACATACCTTGGATTATGATTTTTAAGATGAGCAAGCTTGATTGGATACTCTTCTTCACACTTTTGAGATAAGTTCTTGATGCCTTTGACTTGGAGAACTTGATTCTTGAACAACTTGGTGAAATCTTTGGAAGATTCTTGAATTTTCTTGTATTAGATTTGATTTAGGATTTTGGAAGAAACCCTAGTTCTAGATCTTTCTTGGAAGAGAAATGAGAGAAAATTAACTTCTCTTCTCTACTTGGATATATATATATAGGACCAAAATGGGCAGAAATGACCAAAATGCCCTTGCAAAAACATCCCTTAATTGATGGAAAAAAATAGCTGACGACATCCGTGATAAGCCGTCAGGCCCATGATAGGCGCTCACGTTGTCTTCCCAAAAAAGGGTGGATTTTATGATTTTCGGCTTAAGGTTGATGACATTTTGTGACAAGCCGTCAGGCTTGTGACAAGTCGTCACAAAAGGTCATCACGGAGTTTTCAGGATGACACGCTGGAGTAAAATAAGCATAACTCGTTGCTCCAATATTGGATTTTGACGAAAATGATATCATTTCAAATCTAATTCAACTATCAATATTTTAGTAGGTCATGGGATAAATGATGCATAGTATAACTAGAGATATGATCATTTGAAGTTGGATATGGAAAAATCCTTCCCAAGAATTCAGTCGGTAAGGAATATTTTGATTCACCTAATCGCTAGGACATCTTTGAGGCCTTAATACACATCAACCTTGATTAGAAAACAACCAAAGAACTATAATTTATTTCTCATGAGCTTGATTCATGGTTGGACTATTGGTTAGATTCTCGGGGTATTACAAAATGGCTCTAATTCCCTCACCGGGTGTCCAATTTGAGTGAATCTTATGTCGATGGAAAGATTATCCAATTCTCCACATGATAGAAAGTGGAATTTAGGGAAATACAACATGATATATACAACTAGCACTTTGGAAGTCATCCATATTCACTCAAAATATGGATTTAGGCTTAGGAAACAATCGGCGTATTACAATATCTCCCCATTGGAAACATTCGTCCTCGAATGTTACTATTTGACAAAGAATACAGAGAAAACTGAAGACACATAGCTGAAATAACTTGCTAATCTTAATCTATATCTTTCTGAACTTTGAAGTACTTCGTTGAATGTATAAACCCATGATGAGAATAGCTATACCGCTGGATCCGAGACTGGAAAAGAATCGATAGAGGACAACTGTAATTCTCGACTGAATTTGAGCTAATTTGCCTTCTGCTTATATTAAAGAGCAGGCTCATGCTGAGAGTTTAGAATTCACTTGATGTGATAAGGGTGCAATCATACTCATAGACGGTGAAGAGATAATTTATGCAAGCATAGGTCATGAGAAATAAGGATAAGACTACACAATGGGTATTACATTGTCTAGATTAGAATACTTGGAAAACAAAGATTGTTCAATGAATGCTTACAGACTGAATCACAATTATATATCCGAATCTAAAACTGATGCCTGATACACATACTGAGCTTAATTCGTAGATTTTAGGTGCGAGAAACTACTTACCGGATTACCTGTACTTATGAAACTTTGAGTGGTAAGACCAGACTAGTTCGAAAAAATAGAAGACCATAGAAATCTATCTGCCAAATTTTAAAAACTGGGTTGCTAACTATGCAAACTTAATTGTACTAGATACTCATACTTACGTAGAGGATTTCTTCAACACTCTCCCAAGGAATTTTAATGGTCTGAAGGAGCAAAGAACTTTAGGCAAGATCTAAACAAGACTTCTGAATCAGAGATAATAGAATTACCATAATCCTGTAACTTGAAACCTAAACCTATGAATCATAAGTTAGGATAAAAGTACTAAGCTTCAAGAAAGGAAACTCCTTACTCTCAAACTCAACCACACTTCTCAAACACTCTCTCGACTATACTATACCCTTCTGATACTATACTTGATTTATTTGACTTACAATCCTCACGTGACATCGATACTTCCATCTACTCATATCCCCTTGAACCAAACCCCCTCATCGTCTTCATGCCTAAATTAGAACCACAAGATTCACCAAATAACCCTATTCTGAATCATGAGCTCCCACACATCTACATTCTTACATCCTCTCACTTCAAGATTAATTCTTATTACCACTTCGACAACTATAACCCACCTAGTACTAGCCATTTACTAATGCCCAAAGCACCCATCCGCAAGCACACAAACAAAAAATTTAAGCCTATCTTCATACTCTACACACCTCTTATCAAGAAAAATTTGTATGTACTCACCTCAAGCACACCTGACATACTCCTAGCTAATCAAGTCCTACATAAACGCTTCACTCCAATATTTTTTCCAACTCATGGAATTACACAAAATGAACACACCACAATCTTCCCAATCATAATACATTAAACTTCAACTAACCATAACATGTATCAAAGGCATGCCACCCTCTATCATTGATAAGGAAATATCTCCTCTCTCCCAACTAAACAACTATTCACCACCACTATCTTGGGTAAGGAAAGATAACGAAAAGATTAGAGCATGAGGATCTGACACATGAATAAATGCTATGAATAATCTGACAGTCAACTGAGGCTTTAGGAATAGAGGATTTAACATCATAAACCCATCAAAGAAATACGGCCTGGGGACATGCATGATATAAATCTGAATTTTTTTCTTTGCTGATCATTAAAAGTAGCGCTTGAACATTGGAACTGAACATGTCACAAAACTTGAGTACATAAGTCATGCATTGCATGACCAAAATTGGGAATTCATAACTATGAAATATGATACAAACTAGTGAAAGGTCTGAAACTCCGCATTCGGTAGCTAAGTGAGGACAAGATTCTTTATGGCATGCCTGGACATGAATCATGATCATGGAATCAAAACGCAAAGCATGAATGAATACTGGAATGACTGAAAATACTAAAATAAAATAGGTCGAGCAGTATCCCTTCTCACAGTTGTTCCGCAACTTACTAGCACACCTACTAAATCCTGACAACCTAACCTGGTTACTCATTCTACTATCTCCCCCTTAGACTACAGCCATCACACTCCTTGACTCAATTATTAGGAACATCATTCATTACCTAACTAGTCTTTCTCCACCTAGCAAATCCATGGCACTTACTAATTATGCCACATACAATGACCCTAGAAAATAAAGCATCCCCATAGTACCTTGGGCAAGATTTCTCACCAAGAACACAAAATCAAACTTAATTACAAGTTGATCAGACTCAAGCTCTAGCATACACTGTCCGAGCCCATTAGATCACTTCTCCATAACTAGCACCATTAACCAAGAAATCATCACATCCACCTTAATAGCCACCAATCATCCAAGCTTAATGCCTAGCGCTCAGCATAACTTACAACTCCACCTCACACACACAATTCTCACTTGGAAACTATAAAACAAAATGTCAATAAACACTAGCCCACTTAAACCCCCTAATAACAATAATTGGTCATAATCATATGGCCTCTCTTATTCATAATCCATCAACACACCCCCTTCTAGCCATCATTACGATCTATCTTTTATACACAGCTTAACTTAATTCATAACTTTCTAAGCCTCAACTTAACTTCCCTTTGCAATCTCAGGAGCACCTAAGTTACCAACACTCATCCACTAAGTATCCTCATCCATAACCTATACTTATCTTGTGCAACACACCGTCAAAAACTCTTTTCATACCTTAAGCAAACTATTATTTACCTCCACTAATAACTCCTTCTCTTTCTTCCATGAGCTGCCACACAAGAATAATATCACTTCATCACTAACTCGATCACATACAAAAGGCTTTGCTATACATACTTCAAATAAATCACACTTTCAACCTTTCTTGCTACTACACCTCTAAACCCAGTTCTAACCAGCATGAGGAAACAAGATACACAAAGAGTCGCTAGTAAATCAAAATAGGCCTCACCCAACTTCACTAGTCTTTGATTTTGCATTTTGAAAAAGAATTTGAGATAGATAACAAAGCAATTATGCTAGTGAATCGAAAGAGCCCCACATGGTTTTACTAGACTTTCAGTTCCAATATCATAATGATAACAAGGTTACGAGAGGTAGAAACTCGCCATACAATTTTTGATAATCTAAGAATACACATCTTACTCTATCTTAACTAAATGAATCATAAGGGAGAGTTCATAACAATGAACTTAGGAAACTTATAACACGTTGGTAAGCTCTTCTCAGGCCGCTTTGTGAGACTTCTGGAATTTGTCACTTGCAAGTCTAAGGGCATTTTCAGGGAAGGAAATTAAAACTTGCAGACCATGTTACCTCAAGAACAGTACATAGATAAAGAAGTATAGATTATCATTATGGATTCTGAGAAGAAATCTGGAAGCACAACTGACTTGGGCTTATTGCATGATTCATAAGCAAGGTATGATAAGACACTAATAGGATACTTTCTAGCTCATTTAAAACTCCATAACTATTAGTGGAGACTGCTTAAGAAAGTACTATATAGAAAGAGTTGAGCTTGACTGTCTCTAATACCTCAATAATAAGGCAGGGATGCCCTAAATAGAGGAAGATTAGAATCTACATAAGTTTCTCAAAGAACCTTTTTATATCATGATCTAAGACATGAAAGAATGGAGACCTTTTCTAAATGTCTTGTAGCC
>NC_061121.1:154606167-154613587 GCF_002878395.1 Capsicum annuum | reverse complement strand
GGGCTATGTGAGTCGTTCATACATCCTGCATATTTCTTATAAATATTTATGATGATGATGTTTATACAACTGCATACATCCCCATATACTCGGTTCTTTTCCATGGTACTGACCCACATCTTTGGATATGGGATGCATTTTCTCGGAATGTAGGTTCAGGTGCTCAGTTCTAGGTTCGACAGTGATTCTTTAGGCATGCTGTTCTACATCCTCTGTTATGGTGAGTCCTCATGTTTCGAGGATGTGATGTCTGATGTTGGTTTCACATAATTGTTTACATTTGATAACTGAGTATGAGTCAGCTGGGGAATGTCTCAATGGCTCACTGGTTTTATTGATTTTCTTAGAGGCTTGTCAGACTAGTATAGATGTTGGGAGTTCACTAATAAGTTGTATTTTGTTATCTTTCTGAAATTCTTTTATTCTTGGATGATGATTACTCTGTTGATATTTGAGGGTTATTTATGAAAACCCCGTTGTTTTGTGTTGAACTGAATAAAAATAGCTCAAAGGGTTAGCTTAGGGCTACTCATAGCCTCAAGCACCATATGACGCTCTGGGACCCATTTTTCGGGGCGTTACAAACCAGTAATGAGGTCCAAGTTAATCATTTCCCTTTTTCATTTAGGTAATTTAATTTCCTGATAGAAGCCTCCAGACCTCATGTGCTCAACTTTCACTTGTTGACACACCAAATATTTGGCCACAAAAATAGCCACATACTTATTCATACCATTCCACCAATATATCTCCATGAGATCATGATACAATTTTGTCAAACCGAGATAAATAACATAGCGTGATTCATGTGCTTCATCTGATACCCATTTTCACAAACCATAAACGTCGAGAATACATAACCTTCCTTGGTACAATAAGTTACCATCACTACTGATCTCAAATACCATTACCTTTTTCCCACCTGCTTCACCCTTTAATTTCATAAACAAAGCATTAAGCGTTTTCTTCTCCTTGATTTCTGATAACGCTTAAATCACTCCCATGTTTGAGGGATGAGTCGGTTACTATCAATAACCCTACTAGAGTTGGGGTCAAATCCATAAGGTGCAAATTATAAATTTGGAGTCTTATGGGTGTTCTATTTACTAAAATGGTACCCGGAATGCTAACAAATACGACATGTAAATAAAAATGGGGGATTTCAGTTAAGGATGGTTTGTAATAATTGTTGATTAATAATGCATGAATATGACACTTTTGATTTAAAATCAAGAATAGAGAGGGTCTTGTTGTTATGTCTACCTAAAGGTAAAGCATGCAAATTAATGGCGATTTTAACATGAAGCTTAATTATTGACCAAAGGATAGGCTAGGTCGAAAGCCATTGTAGTCAATCTTTAAAAAAAACTACAACAATTTCACCTATTAGCTCTTTCTAGCACCTAACAAGCGACAATTTGTAATCACCCAAAACCTCAATCAAGTATCCCTATTTCTAGGATGATGCTCCTGGCATGATTTACACTCCAACTAAACTTATTTCTAAGATTGCAAAAGATAGTAAACCATAGGCCCACCATTACCTTGTGCCCCTATAACCCTCTTTCAAAGATGTTATGGGTTACCCTAAGTTCACTTTTATCCCTCTTTCAAGGATGATAAAGGGTTTTTAGAGTTTGGGGTTTTCACCCATCAAGCCTATTTAGATATTTGAGGTTTTCACCCATCAAATTCCAACTCATTAACCCAAGCAATGGTTGAATCCATACACAACAACTAAAAATCATGCAAACACATCAATACCTACACATAATTACACTTTAGTTTAACATAATCCCAAGACTAAAGAAGTTAGCTACTCATGAGATAAGAGAAAAAACTTTTACCAAGTATATCATCCATGGTGTTCATGATAAGAGAGGGTTAAAATAATCTTCAATTCAACACTTCAATGTCACTAATTTCGTATTGGAATAGTAATTACAATAACTATGATCAATTAATTTTTCCCTCAAAATTCTAGGGTTATTTCTCTCTCTTCCTTCCACCTTCTTTAAAGTATTTTGAATCCTCAATATTAGTCTTTGATTTAGCTTTCTGGATTAACTACAGTGCCCTTTACTCATTTGTCCCACTGTGCCATGGTCGCGGAGCTTTAATTGCAATTGCACAACCACAGTTTTTGTATGTTGGCTATTTTAATAGACAATGATTACATTTTTCTGATTTCAGTCACGTTACTCGAGGTTAGATATGCTTCCTGATTAACTTATTGTGATCGCGGTGTCTAGACCACAACTGCGATAACTAAGGCCAATTTTGCTCTGAGTCATTAATAGCATTTTCTTTATTCCTTTTCTCATTTAAAGCCCCAATCCACATCTTCTCATCTTCTAAACTCTATGCCTGTATGGAGTGGATATTAGTGTATTTTATCACCAATATGTCTCTTTTATTTATTCAAAACAAAGTAATGTACACAGATGTTTAGTGAGAATGGGTGGAAAAATCATCACTCATCAACACCCCAACTTAAAGCATTTGTTTGTCCTCAAGCAACACTATCTCTTACCATGACACAATAATTTTTTATGCCTAAACTTTATACCTTAAAGCTCACAATGACTTCAACTTTAGTTAAAACCACAAGTAGCTCATTGCATACGAGCTAAGACAATTCCCACTACACCCCTCATAATAAGATGCGACATTTAAGGATACATAGGACTTTAAAGAGAAACCAAGAAACAACAACCAATATTCTAGAGGTCTCTTCCTCTTGACCACAACTTAGCTAAACTCTACTTTCCTTATTCTTTGGATGGTGGCAAAATCACCCACCACAACTGGGTTTACATGCCAACCTCACCAGAAATAGAATTTCACATACTAAGCTACCAAATTTGCAACAAGGAATTTTAAGAGCAAAAACTCTCTCCCTCACCTAAGAAATCTCAATGCAAAAATTATCATACCATAGGCTTGCCTCTATTTTTAATCGCCATTACAAAGAGAGTAAATGGTCGGAGATCTCAAAGAACTTTTTAAGCTTACAACGTAGGTCCAATCTAGGGTAGGATATCATTTAGGAAAACATGTATACACCCTTCGTTGAACATCCACATCATACTTTTCAATCCTTCTTTTTGACTATGGGCCACTCTTCTTTGTTTTCTCGCTTTTATCATGCCTTTTTTTTGCTTCTTTTGTTTACCCATTTCTTTCATTTTTTTCTTGCAACTTTTGTGCACTTTATTGCGTTTTTAGATAATTTGTTTTTCTATTCCTTAATTTCCAACAAAGGCACATTCAGTATTTCACTAACAGTTTTATGGCCTCATAATTTCTTCCATCAACTTTTACCACCCCCAACTTATGCTTTTAGCCTCAAATAAAAGTTCAAGGAGGGTTTGGTTTGAAAGAGGGATAAAAAATGGATCACAAGTTGTAATAAGTTTGCCAAAGAAAAGTCCAAAGCCTCATAGTAGGTACTAGGTATTATAATTATGCATAGATAGGCTTTTCAGGCTAGAGTGGGTTCCAAAATCGTAAGGGTAGCCTAAGATCATTTCTCCAACCACATACAATCAAAATTAGTTTTGAAAGACTAATGAGGCAAGTTCTAGATAACACAAGTGTACAAGAGATAAATACCAAGATCTCACCACACATGGCATGAAAAATTCTCTAAGGAGACTAAAATGTCCCTCCCGTGAGATAAAATAGGAGTATCTATTTCTATTCGTACATCAAAATTTATGAAGCCACAAAAGAGAAAGAGTTTTGTTACAAAATTGCTCATGTCCATGCCCTTGATTTTGTTTTGAAAATTTTAGGATGGTGGGGGGGTTGTTTATTTTGCATTACCCTCTCGTACAATTTGCTAAACTATGGCTACAACTAAAGTATTAGTATTATCTTTAGGCTCAAAATTGGAAAACTACCCATATGGATACTCATACTTTGCCAATGGTGTACAAAGTGAACCCAGTTTAACAAAATACAATGCCACAGGTACTCAGACTTCCCTTGCATTCTTGACATTTATGCTACGGGTACTCAGAATTTCCCTGCACCTATGTTCTTTACCCTTAAGAAGGTCATCACTCAATCTATCATAGGGCAAAGTTCATCCGTAACTAGACAGACCCAAGTAGCCTTGTTATACCCCCAATTCAAAGGCCTGAAGTATCCTCACTAAAGTAAGTTGAAGAAGTAAAAGGGATGAGAAAGGCTTCCAGAGATAGAAGGCAGCATAGGAATCTGAAGTCGCAATCGCGTCAACAAGTCTGTGATCGTGTTGAGATTATTTTTTCTCTATTATTAATTTCCTGCATAGCTACCAATTTTTAATCTCCGTTTTCCCCTAGTTTTCTGATCACACTACATATATTAAAAGACCTACAAAACATCAAAACAAACACAAGATGAGTTAAAAATGGGTTGCCTTCCATCAAGCATCTAATTTAACTTCGCGACATGACGCTCCCCTTTTATCATATTACATCTTTAAACTTAATACACTCCACCTTGGACACCATGGGGATTCTCTCATTATAATGTGTAATACCCCAATCGTTTCTTAAGCCTAGATCTGTCTTTTGAGTATATGTATGACTTCCAAAGTGATTATTATTTATATCATATTGTATTTCCCTAAATTCTACTTTCTATCATGTGGAGAATTGGATAATCTTTCCATCGACATAAGATTCCCCAAAATTGGACACCTGGTGAGGGAGTTATAGACATTTTATAATACCCTAACACTCTAACCTATAGTGAAACCATGAATCAAGATCATGAGAAACAAATTATTAACACTCTAACCTATAGTGAAACCATGAATCAAGATCATGAGAAATAAATTATAGTGCTTTGGTTGTTTTCTAACCTAGGATGGTGTGTATTAAGGCCTCAAAGATGTCCTAGCGATTAGGTAAATTAATTCTTTAGAAGGATTTTTCCACATTGAAATTCAAATGATCATATCTCTTATTATACTATGAATAATTGAGGCCATGAACTACCAAAAGATATATAATATAATTATCTTTCCAACGATATCAATTTCGTCAAAATCCAATATCGAAGCAAAAAGTTATGCTTATTTTACTCCAGCGTGTCAGTGTGAAAACTCCGTGATGACCTTTTGTGATGACTTGTCACAAGCCTGACGGCTTGTCACAAAATGTCATAAACCTTAAGCCAAAAATCATAAAATCCACTCTTTTTGTGATGGTAATTTATGACGGCCTATCACAGGCCTGACTGCTTGTCGCGGATGTCGTCAGCTATTTTTTACCAGCGATTAAGGGATGTTTTTGCATGGGCATTTTGGTCATTTCCACCCATTTTGGTCCTATATATATATATACATCCAAGTAGAGAAGAAAAGTTAATTTTCACTCATTTCTCTTCCAAGAAAGATCTAGAACTAGGGTTTCTTCCAAAATTCTAAATCAAATCATCTACAAAAACAATTCAAGAATCATCCAAAGATTTCACCAAGTTGTTCAAGAATCTAGTTCTCCAAGTAAAACTCATCAAGAACTTAGCTCAAAAGTGTGAAGAAGAGTTTCCAATCAAGCTTGCTCATTTTAAAAATCATAATCCAAGGTATGTGGGGTTTGAATAAGAACACTTTTTTCATTCTTGTGCTCAAAGATTTAATTTCTACTATTGAAATTCATGATTTTGCAAAGTAGATTTACACCCAAATTACTTTATTAATGATTTATAATATTTGAGCTTTTCAAGATTGATACACATGACTATTTCATCATTTTATTTCTTAAATTGAGAACTTATGTCATGAGTTGAATATTGTTATTATGAGTTGATAATTTCCAAATAATTTGAGATAAGAGTCATGATTTAATCATTTCTATGAGATTTTTGATTATTGAATATATATATATTAATATTTGAGCTTGAAAGTCAAGAATGAATTCTATGATGTTTTCTTGAAGTTTTTGATACATGATTATTTTATAATTTCCAAATTATGACTTGATATTTAATATTATGAATTTCATATTTCTACCATGAGTTGATATTTCAGGTGCTTTCAAGAGATGTGTCAAGCTTTAAGCTTTCTTATGACATATTAGATTATTGAGTATATTGATTCAAGAGATTGAGTTGTTACAATGAGTCTTGCTATTTTTTTAAAGTTAATAATATTGCCATGATTTAATGAATCGATACATTTTGATATTGAGAAAGATTGATTTGATTTGAGTCGAGTTAGGAATCCACAAATTGATTATGATTTGATAAATGAGAAAAAGATTTGATTTGGTCTTCATGATAGACCCTTGTGATGTTTGTGGTGAATTTACTAACGCATTCTAAGCTTGTGTCTGGGATTAATATTTAGCACCGAGTAAGAAATGTGGTATTCCCCTGAAACTACGTGCCACCGTAGGATTGATATTGATAATTGTGGGCTAGAGGCCGAGTATGAGATTGTGATCACTAAATTTAGGTTGTACTCCCTGGCAAGAGTACGATGCTCCCACCAATGTGGGGTTCTCTCCTTAGGAGGGCAAAATATTGGACTCCATATAGCTCACATAGTTTATGTCAGTTATAAGAATCTCCCAAGTCCATAAGATTCAAGTTTCATGAGTTACTGAATCACTCTAGGTCATGAGTTAAAGAGTTTGGGTTGAGTATAATTATTTATGAGATATATAATGCTTGCATTACAATTGATGATTTACAAGAAATATATTTTAGTTAATTCAAGCAAAGAAAGTCGTTATCGTTAGCATGCATGATTTTCATAATCATTTATGATATTATTTATAATGTTGCATTGCACCCCCACATACTCAGTAAATTCATTAAAGTAATAAACCCCATATATTTCTATGTGCTACAATGTATTATAATGTTGGTACAAATTGTAGCACAGACATCGCATTTAGTCAATTCGTCGTTCCCAGTCAGCAGGTGATGAGTTCTTTTGATTCGAGGGCTTAAGTTGGTTATACAGTTCAAGAAGTATTGTATTTTCTTATTTTAGTCGTATGGAGCTTAGATAGTTGGGAGTCATGACCCAGCTATCTAAAGTCAGTACCAGTAGAGGCTTCATAGATAGTTAGTAGAAATTGATGTATTCAGTTTCAGTTTTATTTGGTAAAAGTAGTGTTGTAATCTTGTAAAGTTCATGTTTATATTGATCAAGTTCATAGAAGTTCTATGTTTTTGCTGATTTTATATAGATTTAAGCATTTTATCCAATTGCTTATGAGTTATGCCAGTAGGAGGGTTAGCTTGGGGTCACTTGTGCCCTTAAGAACCATGTAATATCTTGGGACCCAATTTTAAGGCGTTACAAACTTGGTACCAGAGCACAGAGTTCAAGTGTTTTAGGGTGTCATGAAGCCATGTCTAGTAGATTCTTGTGGAATGGTGTGGAGACGTCTGTACTTTTCTTTGAGAGGCTACA
>NC_061121.1:154519906-154603167 GCF_002878395.1 Capsicum annuum | reverse complement strand
GGTGTTCCAAAAGGTGTCTCCTATGAAGGTAGTAATGCAGTTTTGGAAAAAGGGTAAGCTTAGTCCCCGGTATGTTAGTCCTTATGTGGTTTGAAAAGGGTTGGTAATGTTGTATCTAAATTGATGTTGCCTTCTAGTTTGAGCTCCATTCATTTAGCATTCTATGTCTCTATGTTGAGAAATTATATAAGTGATCCTTTATTGATTGTTCCTTTGAAATGATTTTGTATCTCATATTCTCTATCTTATGAAGAGATCCTAGTTGAGATCTTAGATCGGCAGGTTCGTTGGTTGCGGGCCAGGGATGTATCTTCAGTTAAGGTTCTTGGAGGAACTACAAGGTGGAAGAATTTAATTGGGAAATGAAAGAGGACAAGAAGTGAAAGTATCAATAATTGTTTTCTGCTCTAGATATTCATACGGAAGGTAAGTGTTCTTGATCATATCTTTGTTTTCTAACTTGGTTAAAGGAATGTTTATTTCCTGGCATCTTTGTTTTCTAACTTAGTTAAGGGTTGGAATGGTTATGTTGGGGTATAATTCATGCTTATACTACTTTTCCATCATTCGGGTATGAATGATCCTAGTAGGGGGAGATCGAAAAACCTTGGGTTTTGACCCTTAGAAAATTTTTCCATTTTTGGCTTCTGAACATCATACGACTTTTGGAACTTCTTGTATGATGGGGTATGATTTGGTTGGTATTGGTATTATGGTTACAAGTATGGGTTGGATGGTTTTTGTCCAAGGTATAATTGGAACATACAATTTGTATGTTAAGGTACTAATAGTAAGGTGTCAATAATATGTTGCCCTAAGTTTTGTCTAGGTGATTCTATTCTACCTAGCGTACGATTTCATGGTACTAATCATATGGTTGGGGGTGGTTTGGCTTGGGCACTCGTATGTTAGACAATGTTGGGGTCCAAGGGTTAGGCCTAGGGTACGAGATAAGGGTACCACTCATACCCTAGGGTACATTTAAGGTGGGGTTGCCATACCATCTTGTGGGAATTTTAATTAGTTTAACTAGGGGGTAAGTTGGATATTTTCCCTCTTAAACTTTTATCACCCTACAAAATAAAGCACCTTTTGGGGCTTCATTAACCCTTTTTCAATCAATAAAACTCTTTTAAACACTCTCAAATTCTTTTAAGGCTCTTGGGTTATGCTCGGATCGGATTGAATTTGGATGGATTGAATATGGATTGAGCTTAAATGAATTGGATGCAATCCACCCTTATATTATATGGGTAAATATGGATTTGGTCAAATATGGATTGGGTAAAAATGGTTGGTACCCTCTTTAACTTGTAAAGATAAAAACTTAGAACTTCTATATGTATATCAACTTGACATTTTTATCCATTACCCCACTCTTCCACCCCCTGCACCCCTCCTACCCATACCCTTTCATAAAAAAATATATATATCTGAAAAAAAAGTTAACCCCTCACTTCCAAAGCACACTCAAACCTCCAACCCCCAACTCTCCATCCTCAACAACAATAGGAACCTACAGAAATAACCTAGGTTTCAGCAAAATAAAAGTGTTTCTAGTGTATCTTTGAAAATTACAATTCATATCTTTTCTGTCTTTTTTTCTCTGTTTCTTTTCTTCTTTTACATTTTTAGATTCTGTTTTCTCTCTCTTCTATCCCTAGCCTCTATTTCTCCTTTTTATCATTTTTTTCCTCTCTTCTATCTCTAGCCTCTATTTTTATTTCCTTTTTCCTATTTTTTTATTTTTACTTTCCTTTTTTTCTTTATGCATTCTTTTATTTATTTATTTTTTTACTTTTTTCTTTCTCATTTTTTTCTTTTTTGTTTGTAGTTTATATTTTTTTTTATTTTTGAAGAATATGGCTAAGTCGAGTACAAATCATGGATGACGACAAAAATTTCATAACCACTCATTGTATTTGTATTCACCATCATATTTTTTTCCTTTTCTATTTTTTCATTCTTTTTTGGATACTTTTTTGTATTTTTGTTTTCTTTTTTTCTTCAATTCTTTCTTTATTCTTTTTTTTCTCTAATCTATCTCTAACTTCTGATTCTCTTTCTTTTTCTTTTTTTGGATTTTTGTCTATTTTCATTTTTCTTGTTTTTTTTTATTTTAAATTTTTTTTATGATAACAAAAATACCATAATCACACATTGATTTATATTCACCCAACATTTATAATTTTGTATTCATTAATACAATCGTATTTCTATTTATTTTTTTATACTTCATACATGTATTTGTATTTTATAGTTTGCACCATCATATATATTTTATATAATTCACAACTGTATTTTAAAGAACTATTTTGTATTTGTAATTTATGGTTGACTACACATTATATTTGTATTTTGTGCTTTCATTTTGCTTGTATTTGTATTTGCATTCTATTTTCATTGATGAACTTGTATTTTTAAACAACTATTTTATATTTTTCTTTGTAAGTTGACAATATATTGTATTTGTATTTATATTATAATTTCATTTTTATTTTTTTTTGTATTTGCAATCGTAGTTGACAGTATCATTTATATTTTTAAACAATTGAAAAAGAATAGTTATTTTTCTTTCTACGATTACTTGTATTTATATATACTGATACAAATTAAATTTTATTGATATAAATTAAACAATATAAATAAAAATACTAAATTATACAAATACAATTGCTAAATTATACAAATACAAATGTTTCATTTGTATCAAAGGATACAAGTTTATACAGCTTGAACCAAATGCATAAAATTGATACTAGGTAAAATATAAATATAAATGATAAATTTGATATACAAATGCTAATGATACATTTACATTGAATGATACATTGTATATTTATGTATTTTAGTCTCAAGCAAATACAATTAATTCATATAGTTATTTGTATTTAAATATATATGATAAATTGTACATATTCACGACTAAACTATTCAAATATAAATAATAAATTTATTTAAAATATAATGTATGATACAAATAAATATAAAATATATATATATATATATATATATAATATAAAATGCAATGACAATAGAAAAAATTAGAAAAAAAACAAAAAAGAAGAAAAATGATAAAAATTATGAAACAAGAAGAAAAAGGGGGAAATAAAAATACCAAAAAAAAAAGAAAAAAAGAAAAAAAGAAATAAAAAAATTAGATGAAAAAATACTGAAGAAAAAAAGAGAAAATATAAGAAACGAGTAAAAAATGAAAAGGAAAAAACAAAAAGAAAAAAAATGTAAATTAAAGGAAAAAGGAAAGAAAAAACAAAAAAAAAAAAGTGGAGAAGAGAAATAAAAGAGAGAAAATAAAGGAGAGAGAATATGAATTGTATTTAATTGGTAAGAGATGCTATGAATTGGAATTAAAAACTTAGGCTAAATGAGATAATTAGAAGCTTATGTTTGCTAACATATTTAGGTCTCAAACAAATTTAATTAGTCCATATACTTATTTGCATATAAATACAAATGATAAATACTATACATTCATGACTAAACTATTCAAATATGAATAATAAATTTATTTGAAATATATAATATGATACAAATATATATAAACTATACAAAATATAGAAAATATAAAATTCAATGGCAACAAAAAAGATGAGAAAAAATACAAAAAAAAAAATAACAAAACAAGAATGAAAAAGTGGAAAATGAAAATTTAAAAAAGAATACAAAGAAAAAAGAAATAAAAAGAAAAAAATAGATGAACAAAATGTGAAAGAAAAAAACAAAAGAAAAAATAAAATATAATAAACGAGTAAAAAATAAAAAGGGAAAAAAAAAGAAGAAAAGGAATAGGAAAAAAATAAAGAAAAGAAAAAAAAAAGAAAAAAATAAAAAAGTAAAAAAAAAAACTAAAATTTTAAGCATACGTGGGTGATCTTTGTGTTTAAATGGATACTCATATTTTACGCATTTTGTCCATATTTGTATGAGCTTTTAAAATGAGTTGATGTCTATATTTACCTATTTGAAATATGAGTGATCCAACTCAATAAATATGGGTTAAATGGACTCCTTTCACAAATATGGGCTAAAATTGCCACCCCTAGTTCTATCCTATTATGTTATGGAGTCGTACTTGGTTATTTTTTTGGTTTTAGTATTCTTATTGGTTGGTTATTGGATTGTTGGACTTGCTGGGGTTGGTCACGGTTATGGACCGATCCAAGAGTCTGAAATTGTACAAAACATAATCTTTTTATATGTTTGGAATTCATCTAACTCAGGGTATGTGTTTGGAGGTTGGGTTGGATAACGGGGGTGGTTCCCAGTCTTGGTTGGACTTGAAATGCCCATTATGAAAAGGCCCCAGTTCGGGTCATGTCTTTTAGGTAGCCTCCTTAAATGGGCGGTGTCTTCACTAAAACTTTATGGAATTTAATTATCTAACATCTCAGCTAGGATAGATAGTGGCTCCTCAACAAAGGTTAGCCTCACATCTAATTGAATCGAGTCTCTCTAAAGTACTTAAGACTCATCTGGAATATAATGTTACAACATTGATACATTGTAAATTAGATGGATGGCTATAAAAGCTGGAGGCAAGAAGAACTCATAAGCTACCTCCCAAACAATCTTATGTATATCAAATGGTCCATTATACCTTGGGTTGAACTTGACCTTCTTCCCGAACCTCATCATATCATTCATCAGCGACACTCAAAGAAATACCTAATGACCAACTCTAAATCTCAAGGCATGGAGCTTATGGTCAGCATAACTCTTCTGTCGTATCTAAGTTGTCCATATCCTATCCCGAATCGCCCAAACCTTATCCAAAGACTCATGAAGTAAATTAGTACCACAAAGCCTAACCTTCAGAGAATCAGACCAAAAAACCAAGGATCAATACTACCTACTATATAATGACTTAAATAGTATAATCTGACTACTCAAATGATAAATGTTGTTGTAGACAAACTCTACTAAGGATAAAAATTGCTCGTAATAACCCCAAAGTCTATTACACATGCGTGGAGTATACCCTTAAAAATCTAAATAGTCTTATCTGAATACCCATTAGCCCGGGGATCAAAAGTGGTGCTAAGGTGAAGGTGGGTACCCAACAAATCCTAAAATTCCCTCTAGATACTAGAAGTACGTTGAGAGCCTCTATTGGAAATAATATACATGGGCACCCCATGAAGTCAAACCACTTCTCGAACATAGATAAGAGCTAACCTTTTGGCACTATAGAAAGTGTAAATAAGGATGAAATAGTCCGACATGGTCAATCAAACTACAATGACCTAGATTTTATTAAAACCATAATAAGTGTGAGGAAAACCATCCATGAAATCCATAGTGATCCTCTCCCATATCCAGTCAGAAATAGATTGCCTCTAAAGTAATCAACCTGGTCTTAGATGCTCGGTCTATACATACTGACAACATAGGCACCAAACCACAAAGTCTAATACATCTTTACTCATATGTCTTCATTAGTAGTGCTAACTAAAATCTCTGTAAGTATTATATGTCCAAGGGTGAATAGAACACCATAATCTTGGAGCCTTCTAGATATCAATTGAACCAAACCTCCCACCCTTGGAACACAAATACAACTGTTGAATCTTAGAATACCCTTAAAAACTAAGGTAAACCTCTAGACTCAAAACTCGATAGCTAATCTCAAATGTCATGTACCCACCATCCTCAAACTAACGAATGTAAATCTACTCCCACAAGGTAGATCTAGCCTCATGACATCATCAAAATTACATATTTAAACCAAGAATAAAGTAGTAGTTTCTCAAATATAGAACACAACTATTTTAGGGTCAATCCCATAGGGAACAGGTTGGAAAATTAATAAATACATATGTCAAAAAAAATCAATAATTATCCTAGTATGATTTGTGAATCAAAACTTCAATAATAACAATGGTTGATTCATTTGGATTCATAATCAATGGATGTTAGGTACTACGACTATGTTCCCCATGACTTCATAACTATGTGGGTTATTCGTACTAGCAATCTATTACGATGCATTGCATGAAGAAACTAACTAGATAGGTTCATCTAAATAACTCTCAAACCAAATCAGAGGAATATTACCCTTCATCTCCTAGTCTTTGAGTGTTATACTTCCATCCCTTGTTTTTTTATCTCAAATTAACTTTCCCTACTGAGGCTAAAGTTATTATATGAAGTTAACAAATTCAAATCTTGATCATTATCAAATTTTCCTATTCTTTATTTCTCTCGAGCAAGTTTAAAATTAAAGAAATTTCTTAATATTTTCAACTATTAGAAAGTAATAACAATAAAGAAAATGACCATACATGCATGCATACTGATCTAAAATTTTAAAACACAAATGTTGCTTTTTAAACTCATCATGGTTCCTACAATGCTAGTTGTGGTGTTTAGATACTCATAATTATGGTGATCATATCCAAATTCAATAAAGAATGCATGATTTAAAACACTTACAATAATCAAGTAACTAGTTTGAAGGATTTTAGAAGAATAATGGAATAGAAAAAAAATCAATGTATTGAATTAATGGCGAAAGAATAATGAAGTACCTTCAAATAATGATAGAATAATACCCAAAATATGTGTCCTCAAAATAAAACATTACCTGATGTATTTATAGACATTAATAATCCTATCCTAAGATAACTAGGATAATTGGTCCAGAAAAAGCCCATGCAAGTTGTACAAAGACCACACGAGTCGTATAGGAACATGTATGGATGATCTTTACAAAAACTCTATGTATTTCAATGAACAACCATATGGCTTGTTCACTCTTTATACGGTTTGTATGAGAAATCGTATATATGGGCCTTCAAATATCTTCTAATCTTTGGGTAACTCTTTATACGGATGGGCATATGACTCGTGTAGTGCCTCCACGAAGGACCACTCCATTTTATATCAAAATAGGTTATGCACTATCAATACTTCTCAATCTAACTCAAGTAGATCTATGAATGACATCAAGCTATCAATGACCAACTACACGTATACAAATGAAAATCCTCCAAATAAACAACAGACAAACAAGGCAATCCAAGTGCCCTCACTAAAAGAATTCCCATATACACATATTACAATAAGATTTTAGAATATGCTGAATGTGCTCACTCTCACAAACAAGTTTGAATAATATGCATGAAATACCATAGGCTTGCCCTTATTTTCTTTTTCTTAGTTCTGTAGACGGTTGGACTAGGACTATAGGACTTTCCTTGGCTTGTAATGTAGGCTTGGGGATGGGTGTGGTAGATGTAGACATAGTAACTCAACCCTCCATGACGCTACAATACTTTTTCCTCAACTTTTCAACCACTTTATTTTATTCATAATTATTATACTTTATCTTTATTTAGGTCTCGGATGTTACTCTTTCTTCTCGTTTTTCATTTTATTCTTCAAAACTATTCAAGCACGTGATTTTTTCTTTTTCTTTCCACCAGACCTGAGTCCTATGTATTTTCTTTCTATCAACTTCCTTCTTCATACCCACTTAGTGTTATGCACTACTATGATAGCCATCCTTAACTAAGATATTTAGCCCAAGTTAATGTACACAGTGTCCAAGGAGGAACTAGGGCCAAAACATGTTCATTATAATAGAAATGGGAAGGTGAATTGGTTAATAAAAGAAATAGTTCACTTTAGGTTCAAAATAGGGATTAGGGTAAATACACTTTATTTGGTTGGGAATTTAGAATACAAGTGGACTAATTTAGTAATAGCCTCATTTCAAAGTAAGCTATCCTACAACCTAGTAAAGACTAGTCGAGGAAGTTTTAGATCTCACATACAAAGCAAACTAGGTAAGTATCATCACACATACACAACATGGGAGTTCATTATAAGCTACCATGTATTAGGTCATGCCTTAGCTTAAGCAACGATTATCTCATTCATAGTCATAATGACATACAAAGATCTTTATTGCTCATCCTATCACAGCAAGAAAGCCACACAAAAGAAAAAGCAAAAAGCATTTTGGAGGGTCTAAATCCTAGAAATCCTTCTTTTAATATCATTGTACATGCACGTCATTTATTTGATTGCCTTAGTTCTCCTATTCTATTATATTTAAAATAAAAAACAAAAAAACAAATATAAATCCTAAACATTCTGTTCTACTCTTGAGGAAAAAGAAACACGACAACAAAAACACCCAAGAGGACATATAGACTCAAAAGTACTTTAACCCCTACTAAATAAGCATGTGGTGCCCTTAATACATTAGACCAAAGTAAACTAAGAGAGTTAGGAAGATACTTGTGGAACCCTAGGTGTGTAGGTCTGATGACCATCAAAATAACAAGAATCAAAACAAATGTAAGAATAACAAGACAATGGGGGTTGCTTTCTAAGTAGCACTTGATTTAATATTGTGACACGATGTGGGAGCTTGATTACTCATACTTCATCAAGATATATCTTGGATTGGTTTTTGGGGTGATCTAAACTATTTATCACAGAAACCACCCTCATTTCATTTTGTTGCTTTATAGTTCTACAAACATTAAACATGAAATACTTATTATTAATCTTGAATTCTAGCTCACCCCACTCTATCTTTCCTAATGCTCTATAGATGGATAAAAATTATCCCCCACAAATTATAAGCATCTTAAAATCACCTTGAATCTAAGACAATAATGTCGACAAGAAATATGAAGTTTTCTACCTTGACCAAAATATAAAATAATATGCCCCACGGGTTTTTTGACCATAAAATCTGTCATCAATAATTGCATCATTGTTGGTTTGAGGGTTTTAAGACAAAGTGTTTCAACACAACTAGAGAAAATAAGTTAATGTTTCTAGCTAGGTTACACAAAGCCTTGGCAAAGCTATGTGACCCAATTGTGCAAGGATTATGGATGCACATGGATAATCTTTTTTTGAGCAAGAGAACAAGATATAATTGCACTATAATGGTTCAAATTACCAATAAATTCATAACTAATAGTCCTCCTCTTTATGACCAACTCTTTCATGAACTTTCCATATCTTGATATCTATTCCAGAACTTTCACCGATGGGATATTTATCAAAAGTTACTTCGATATAGTTATGAACTTATGGAATTTTACATTCCCCCTCTTCTTTAAGCATTAAGTAAATAAATGTGGAGGCTTAGAAATGGATGTTAGTATGTGGGGGGCTTTCTTTTTCTTGTCTATTTCTATGTTTCCCTTATTTTCATCGGTTAGAGGCATTTCAACGTCCTTCAGAATATCCCCACTAATAGTTTTAGTTTCACCAG
This sequence comes from Capsicum annuum, assembly GCF_002878395.1. Lineage (NCBI taxonomy): Eukaryota > Viridiplantae > Streptophyta > Magnoliopsida > Solanales > Solanaceae > Capsicum > Capsicum annuum. The sequence continues at coordinate 154,593,908 of NC_061121.1, read as the reverse complement.
CCTTTTTTTAGACCTTAAGGTAATGGTGGAGGAAGTTAGAACGAAACATACCGCTATAGATCTTTCTTTACCTTTTTTCGTGATCTCTGTTTGCTTTTCTAGTGTACCATGAATAACCTCAACTTGTTAGGGTTCCTCAATAAAAGCCTTCCCATTTCTATTTTTGATAGCCTTTGAATGAGTATCATTTTTTAGGTTTTGGACGGTGTTTCTCAAAAGTGTAACTTGTTGATCCTTATTTATGTTTATAGACATCTGACTAAACTATTGCACAAGTTGATTAATAGCGATAGAATGTGATTGATACGCCTAAATTACAACTCCTTTAAGAATCATAAGTAGTCGTTCTCAAACATATAACCCCACAAAGGTTAGGTTGAATCCAACGGTGAGTATAGTTATAATTAAGTCATATATAATTCAAAGGACTATTAGTCGACAATTTTCATAAAATAGAGGGTGAAACAATATCCAATTTGTTGCTTGTAAACAATGTCAAGTTATCATGAAATAAATCAGTTGAGTAGTGAACTAAGTTTGTGTTCACCATGGCTATTGTTGCAATTATGCATCAAACATTTCATAGGATTCTCATGATATCAGTAAATGTAAAGCTATCAATTTTGAAAATTCACATAAATGTTTATAAGCCTACTTTGTATGATTAAGATTTTAATTCATTTGAACTTAAATATGATCTTATTTAAATTCGATCACTTTGAGTTCATCAATCTTGATAAAGAATTAACTGTAACATGGAGGTTAAAAGCTCCAAATCCTCGTTGATAGTCATTTTCCCATTTTTATTTTTTATTTCAAGAAAATTAAACCTAAGGCATGTTTTATTGTTTGAAACAATTAGAATTCAGTTAAAACGAAAAAATTATTAGTATAATTCCAAATATCACTAGATTTCTACCGGGTATAATTAATTGATATCATCATCAGTATCATAGCCATCCTTCAGATTTCGACCAGGTATAAATAATTAATATCATCGTCAATATTATAGTCATCCTCCGGTCTTCTACTAGGTATATATATTTGATATCATTATGTAGACTTAAACTGGTATTTGTATAATTCATAGCATAAGTAATATCTAGATGTGTACCGGTAATCATATGATCGTTATCATGGGAAGTAGAATAATCATTAGAGTATTTAATAGCATAATAATTAAAATAGTATATTCACATGTTCAATAATCATAATTGAAATTGTGATCCCTAGGATAATCAATAGCATGATTTCTAATATTGTTAATAAGCATGATCTTTATCTTAGTCAATAGCATAATTGCTAATATAATCAATAAGCATGCTATTTAGCATAATTCATAATATATTTTTCAATGCATTCAATAAACATGATCACTAACAAAATCAAAATGCATTATCAAAAGAATAGGCAATAACTTATCAATAGCCTAATTAATGGCTAATCATTAGCATTATATATAGCTTATCATTTGTATTATTGATAGCTTATCACAAGATTAATCAATAACAAATTCATGGCATAATTTGTTGCTTATTCAGAGCATAATCAATAACTTAATTGCCAATGTAGTCATTAAGCATGACCTATAGCATGAAAAATAGCGTAAATGCTAATATATCGATGAGCAAGATAACTTGCGTAGTTAATAACTCAGTTATTGTCTCAATCCATAGCATAATTTATGAATTAGTTAATATCATCATTAAGAGCTTATTCAATAGAATATTTAGTATCCCAATGAACAGACAAATCAACAGCATATTCAATAGCTCATCAAAATCTTAATCAATGATTCATTTATAGCATAATAATTAAGCATAATTTCAACATCATCCATCATAACCATTAAGTACCAAGACATCTCAATATCAACACAATAAGCATTTCCTAGATATACACAAGTGTTTAAAAGGTCTCCAACAACTATCATAAGTCTTAGCCTAAGGTAGGTCGAAGAACCCACTACTAGATCCCCAAAATTATTTACCAAGAAATGTGTACCTAGGACTAGGCTAAGGTATCCAAATCCACTATTAGATGTTAAACGACCATAACTAGCACAAGGATAGCAATTCCTCCTTATATGGAGCAACTACATCCATTCCACCTAAGGTAATGGAAATTTTGGTAGGTCTCATCCAAAACTTTAGTGACCGAGGAAATCTCCTAATTAATAGAGTAACTAAGGTATTTCTATTCGAAAAAAGAGCCTAAAACATCAATTTCACTTAAGATAGGAATAACTAGGCTAATTATGTTGAAAACAGTATCAAAAATAACCTAAACGGCCCAACTAACCAATGTATTGGAATTTAGCACACCAACACCTAAAACCCACCAAATCTAACACAATATCAGAAACAAACTATGAATTAACTCAATCTAAGAAGGGGTAAAACCTAGCCTACCTATATATCGAAGAAACCTCACAAGATTTACTAAATTATCATATTGACTTTTGAGAAACTTCCACATGATGCTAAGCTATCAAAATCAGATTTTACTCATTAATACGAGAATAATGATACCTATATTGCACTCTTATGCTTTGGGTCTAAAAATCACCTAAAAATCCCAGGTAAGTTCCATTTACAAAAAAATCCTTTCCGAAATGAACCCAACGTTCCCTCATGCTCAAGGAGTCATTACCCTAAAAAAAGAGTAAAATTCACGCTAATTTGGGGCTAAAATAAAGCATCCATGTTTTTGGAATTTTTGAATAAGAAATGGGAAATTCTACTATGAAAAGAGGGAAATCTTGCCACAAATCGAAAGGGAATCATGAAAATAAATGTTAGCCAAGCCCCTAAATCACCCATAAGCCTTAATTCCATGCTATCTCCTTATTTAGGATTTTAACGCTCCTAGAAATGGATGATGAATAGCAAAATAGGGATAAAATAGGGTATTTATACCCTTTCCAGGTTCTTAGGTGTCGTTATCCTGACCTGAGCCATGCGATCACCATACATGGCATCAGGGGAAGATGTCGCATTCGTGATATTCCCTCATCACGATTGTAGCTCTAGTCAACTTCCCAAGGAGTTTTGTTCATGACTATAAGTATCGCAATCACCGAACTTATTGGTGCAGCTAGATCACAATCACGATACATGTCCTATAATCATGGGTGCACCTATTACATCTGAGACTTAGAATTTTTCCAAGTCATCGCCAAGCGAACGAGATTCATCCAAAATCCCGTATACACAATTGAACTATGTAACCACACCAAATTTAATAGTTTGGACTCAATAGCACAGTGGAAATTTCTATTCGAGGTCATTTTGACAAAATGTGGGTCCCTCACCAAATTTCTAATTTCATAACTTTCCAACCGAAAGGTCAAAATGAGCTCGAGTGCTTTGTGACGTGAATCAAGAGTCCTCCTATCCTAAAATAGGAATTTCGGAGCTGCTAGAATAGTCAAAATTTGTATTCAAGGCCATTTAGATGATGTTTTTGCTCGATGGTTATTTGGAACCATCGAAGACGTAGGGAAATGGCTCTAAAACCCAATTGAATTACCCAGTAACTAAACTGTCAGTTTTATCAACTTATGAATAACTTGGGGCAGCTATAGAGAAGCTCTAACAGCAAAAATAAGTGAAAATATGGAAAATGGCATGAATGGCCATTACAATATCCACTACTAAAGGAACTTTCAATTGCAAAAGTTAAGGATTAAGATGTACTTGATGTCTCAAACAGGTGAGTACACTGGGTCTGCATCTCTCTCTCGATCTCCCAAGAAGCCTTCTCCGCAGGGTGGTGCCTCTACTGAACTGTAACTATAGGAATCACCCTAGTGCACAACCGCCAAACATCACTAGTCAAAATAAGCACGAGCCTCTACCAAGGTCGAACGCTTACCCAAATGGATTGAGTCCCATCTAAGCACATTAGATAGATCAAGAATGTATCCCCGCAATATGTAAACAAGGAAAACTAGACGTACAATATCAAAATTTAAAGTTAAGGCTAACTCATAAGCCGCCTCACCAACTGCGAAAAGAATCTCAAAAGGTCCAATATATCTAGGATTGAGATTTCCCTTTCTACAAAACCTCATCACATCCTTTATGGGTGATATTCGGAGGAATACTTGATCACCTATTCAAATATCAAGGAACGGAGTCTACATTCGGGAGAACAATCCTCAAATATTGTGTGTGCTCCTCCCTACTCCTTGAATACGCCAGGATGTCATCGATAAACACAATCATAAAGGAATCCAAATAAGGTCTGAACACTTGAAAATGGTTAGGGCATTATTCACTCTAAATGGCATCACAAAGAACTCATAATGTCTATAACGGGTCCTAAAAATGGTCCTTTGGATATCCTCTGCCCGAATGCTCAACTAATGGTAACCAAATCTCAAATCAATCTTAAAAAACATTGTCGCGCCTTAAAGCTGGTTAAACAAATCATCAATGAAAGGCATAGGATAATGGTTCTTCACCATCACCATATTAAGCTACCTACACTCAATGCACAAATACATGGACCCATCTTTCTTCTTCACAAAAAACACAGGATCTCCCCAAGAAGTAGACACACTCGATCTAATAAAACCCTTACAAAGAAGATACTGAAGCTGAGTGTTCCAACTCCTTAAGATCAACAAGATACATATAGTACGGTGCCATAGAAATAAGGCGAGGTCCATACTTAATACAATAGCAAACTCAACCTCACGAGTAGGGAGAATACCAGGCAAGTCAGTAGGGAACATATCAGAAAACTCATAAATTATAGGAACAAAGTCAAGCAATAGACTCTCCATATTAGCATCACAAATATAAGTAAGATAAAACTCACAACCCATCAAAATCAGCCTCCTTGAACGAATATAAGAAATAATTCCTGTCGGTTCGTAGCTAACCATACTTTTCTACACGATTGGGGGTATGGGGCATGGATAAGGTAACAGTCTTGGGAAAATAATCCATGACCGCATTATAGTGGGATAACTAGTCCATGTCCAAAATCACATAAAAATCCACCATATCTAGAATAATAAGATCAACATGAGTATCAACATCTCTAATAGTCACTAAAAATAAGATCTAAACACCTGATCAACTACTAAGGAATCACCCATAGAAGTAAATACACACAATGGTAGAGATTATAAATCCCTAGATAACTCTAAACATAGAGCATTATCAGCAAATACATCAGAATAGGTGGATCCCATATCAAATAAAGTAAAGGCCGACAAATAGCACACCAAAATCATACCTGTAATAATGGCATCAAATTACTCAGCCTTAGGTCAAGAAGGTACTACAAATAACCGACCACACCTACCACCTGGCAGGGCTCCTGACCAACATCCTGCTTTACCTACCTAAGAACCTCTTCGAGTACCATAGATACCACCCCTACAACCCTAATAACCATTTCTAGTTAAGGGATAAACTGCTCTAATAAGGGGAACACTTTGAGTTGAAGCAATAATCACCCCACGACCTAGGCAATCTCATGAATAGTGACCATGAACTCCACAACTATAACATATACTAAGAGCTAAACCAGATCCAATAGATTTGGTTGACCCATAATAACTATCATATCTAAAATAACCAGAAGGTAAACCTCTCAAATATTTACCACCACCTTAAATAGGGCGATCACTAGTAGAAGACTGACCTTCGTCAGTAATCTAAAGCACTAATTGAATAGGTCTACTAGGCTGAACCTGAGACTGATAAAATGGACGCTGAGGATATCCACCATGAAAATTGCTTTCTCTAAATCAAGAACTACTAGGGCTCCAACTGAAACTTCCTAGATATCTTGGGCTCTTATCATTTACCCCACAGTCCTTATGATGCATCTACTTTATCACCTAATCATGATCAAAATCCTCAATAAAAAATCTAACCACAACAACAAAACTCTGAGTAGATAAATGAAGGAGAAGTATCAATCCTTGAAAAAAGTAACAAACTCACTCATACTCAGTACCCAAAATAGAAGTAGCATGCTTAGGAACTCTTAAAAAGAAGCCTCAAACTCTATAACTATCATAGAGCCTTGCTAAAACCTACAGAATTGATCCATTAAATAATCTCTAAGGCTACGAAGCATGTACATCTCCAAGAATATCTCAAAGAATTCAGTCCATGTTAAAAGAGAATATCCATCAGGTCTAGTATCCATATAACCTCTCCACTAATGTTAAGCAGCCAAGACCAACTAGATGGTGGTGTAATCCATACCATGAGTCTCAACAAGGACCTAATTATATAGACTATCCTCATAAGAAATTAGAAACTCTTAGGCATCATTGCCTAAAGCACTAGAAAACCTAGGTGAAGCAAATCTAAAGAATCTACCCAACATCTTCTGCTCCTTAGTAGACATAGAAGGGAGGGAAATCACTGGACGAGTAACTACCAACTGAGCTACTGCCGGTGTAGGAGGGACCTTAACTCTGAGATCCATAGTTACAAATTTCTCCCTAGCCTTACTACCACTTTTATTTGTATACTATACAACATCAGATGGTGCACCACAAACTAACCCTAAAAGCCAAACCAAAGAATCTTTGAGCATTTAAGAAATAAACCCTGGTAGAGCCTAGGTTGGTCCCTGGACGACCGCCAGCTTAAGCAAAAGAATATCTATCTCATAAGGGGGAATAGGGTCTGGTGAAGGCCATGTCTCCTTTCCCCAAGCTGGGGACAAATCTCTAGGTTATCCACAACCTCTAGGTCATCCACTAATAGTGGTAGGATCCCTAGACTTAATCTGAGGACCCTCAGCTTGTATAGTAGTAGCACATATCCTAGTAATCTATAAAAGAGTAAAATCAAAGCTATGTTCTATAAACCAACTCATACTTTTAGTAGGATATGTGTAAAAGAAGTGAATAACTTGTAGGAATATCTCATACCCTCTCAAAGATAGGAAATAGATGTCATTATTCCAATCCTTAAGACTCTATTAGACACTTGTCCTTATAACAACTTATCAGTGAAACCTCTCTCTTATACTAATTGTCATGACCTAATTTATGAGTCATGATGTCACCTACTCTATCCCGCCAGTAGGTGAGCCAAATCGTAACCCGGATCTAAACTTAATAGGATAACTTGGTGAAAAATACCCAACATAGGAGGAAATCAACAAGTACAACTTATAAATAAGCATAGTATTTGAAATATATAAAGATAGTCAACATAGATACCATCCCACAAACTGGAAGAGCCAGTGCAAGAGCATCTAGTAATAATAATACAACCTAATTATCTAGAATAGTCAATAAGCATCCATTAATAATAATACAACTTAACTATCTAGAATATTCAATAAGATTTATTTGAAGACAAAAGATTGAACGTAGGAGGATAAAAGAAAATATGTGACTTCATCTCTAAGAGCTCACTCGATCTCTGAATCTTAACATAGTATAAACATCGATCAAAGGTGGCAACTAGTACTTGTGTCTGTACTAAAAAGTTACAAAAGTGTAGTATGCCTACCAAGACCACAGGTACTCAGTAGGCATCATCGGCTGACTGAGCTAAATCATGATATAAGTATGATAATATGTAAGATAACATAACTAAGCCAGGGTATAGACAAACCTGAAGTAACTCCAATATCACTTTGCATAAATAAGTAACTAAACTAGAATAATTGCATAACATAGCATAAAACATTAACATATGAAATCATGACTACAAAATTTGCTCCCATATGCCAATTAGTGTGGAAAAGTAAGCAACCCATCGCAAGCCCCTATAAGCCTCAAAGGTACAAATAAGATAGGATAACCCACCCCCATTATTCATCAACTCTCGTAACATAATTTGAATTTAACCAAGTCATGCCAGTCTATAACCATAAATTGTCCATATTCATCATTATAAATGGGTAAACTTTTATCAACTATCCATCATGTAGTAAATAATCCTCATGTATCAATAAATCATCCTCAATCAACTAATCATTAGTTATCAACTACCAACATTTATCAACTTGAACTAGTATGGATATTCAATAATATCCTCATAAATATCATCACTTATATCTTCCTCCATATTATCACCATAATATCATTAATAGTGTAGACATCCTCCACATTTCTACCGAGTATAAATAGTCAATATCATCCTTAATATCATATATATCCTCCCAATTTCTACTGAGTATAAATAATCAATATCATTGTCAATATCATAGCCATCCTCCAAACTTCTAATGGGTATAAACTTTTGATATAATCATTATTATTCAGTCTTAAATTGATATTTGCATAGTTCATAGAAAAAGTAATATCCGGACGTGTATCAATAATATATCATCATTATCATGGCCAATAACTTAATTATTAGAATGTTTAATAGCATAACCATTAACATAGTATATTAACATGATCAATAATCATAATTAAAATTATAAGCTCTAGCATAATCAATTGCATGATTACCAATATAATAAATAAGCATGATCTTTAGTATAATCAATACCATAATTGCTAATATAATCAATAAGCATGATCTTTAGCATAATTCATAAAATATTTGCCAATGCAGTTAATAAATATGATTACTAATATAATCAATATTCATTATCAAAAGCATAGACAATAACTTATCAATAGCCTAATTAATGGCTTATCATTAGCATAATAGATAACTTATCATTTATATAATCGATTGCTTATTAATAGCTTAATCAATAACTAATTCATTTCATTATCTATAGCTTATTCATAGCATAATCTATAACTTAATTGCCAATGTTGTCATTAAAAATAACCTCTAGAATAAATAATGGAACAAAATGCTAATCTATCGATGAGCATGATCACTAGCGTAGTTAATAGCTCATTCATATGCTCAATCCATAGCATAATTTATGGCTTAGTAAATATCATCATCAAGGGCTTTTTCAATAACATATTCAATAGCTCAATAAATAACATATGCAATAGCTCGTCATAAGCTTAATCAATGATTCATTCATTTCATAAATGTTATGAATTACTTCAACGTCATCCATCATAACCATTAAGTATTAAGGCATCTCAATATCAACACAATAAGCATTTCTTACATATACATAAACATATAAAAAGTCTCCAATAACCATCACAAGTCTTGGCTTAAGGTGGGTCAAAAAGCCTACTTCTAAATCCCCAAAATCATTTACCAAGTAATGTCTAACCTGTTCTAGGATAGGGTATCTAAATCCACTACTAGATGTTAAATAGACACAACTAGCCCTAGGATAGCAATTCCTCCTGATAAAGAACAAGTAAGTCAATTCTACCTAAGGTAATGGTAATTCGGATAAATCTCATCTAAAATTTGAATGATTGTTGAAATCACCCCATTAATTGAGTAACTAAGGTATTTCCATTCTAAACAAGAGCTTACATGATCAATTTCACCTAAGATAGGAAAAACTAGGCTAATTAGGCACAAAATGGTATCGAAAATAGCCTAAACAGTCCAACTGACCAATGTATTACAATTTAGTAGACCAACACCTAAACCCCATCCCAAATTTAACACAATATCATAAAAATACTATGAAGTAGCTCAATATAATAAGGGGTAAGACCTATTCTACCTGGATGCCCAAAATAACTCATAAGATCCGCTAAATCATTTTTTTCCCTTCCAAGAAGCTTCTGCATAATAACAAGCTATCAAATTCATATTCTACTCCTTAATATGAGAATAATTATACCCATATTACACTATTGTGCTTCAGATCCAAAAATACCCATCAATACTATGTTGGTTCCATTTATGAAAAACCACATTTCTGAAACCAACCCTATGTCCCCTCATGCTCAAAGAGGCATTACACTTAAAAATAGGTGAAATTCAAGCTAATTTGGAGATAAAATCTTGCAAGGTTTTATAATTTTGAATAAGAAATTCTAAATTCTACCATGAAAAGGGTGAAATCTTACCACAATTCAAAGAAGAATCACAATGTTAGCTAATCTCCTATATAACACACAAGCCTCAATTCCAAGCTATCTCCCAATTTAGTGTTTTATCTCCATTTAAAATAGATGAAGAATGACAAAAATGGGATAAAATAGGGGTATTTATACCCTTCTAGGTTCTCGTGCGTTGCTATCGCGACCCGAGCCTCGCGATTGCCATACATCCCACCAGGCATACATGTTGTATTTTTGATATTCCCCAATAAGGATTGCAACTCGAATCGACTACCCAAGGAGTTGCATTCACAACTAAAAGTGTCACGATCACAACACTTGCTAGTGCTGCCAGATCGTTATCGCAATCCATGGCCTATGATTTTGGTTGCAGTAGTTACAACTATGATTTCGAATCTTATATATGCAAATAAACTATTTAACCACACCAAATTTAATATTTCAAACTTAATGGTGCAGTTAAAATTCCATCCGACGTCTTTTTGATGAAATGTGGGTGCCATAACTAATTTAATTTTTTTACTTTCTAACCAATAGGTTGAAATAAGACTAGGTGGATTGGGACCTAAACCAAGAGTCCTTATAGCCTAAAATCAATATTTTGGAGCAGAAAGAACAGTCAGAATTTTTATTTGATGTTGTTCAACTAAATTTTTAATCCGGTGACCATTTGGAACCTGCAAAAACTTTAAAATAGGGAAATGACTCTAAAAAATAAAAAAATGACTAGTAACCAAACTGCCAGTTCCAACAAGTATTAAATCACTTAGGGCCATCTATAGAAAAGCTCTAATGGTGAGAATAAGTAGAAATATGAAAAATAACCTAAGGGGCCATTACAATAGCTTAAGATATTATATCTTTTATCAGATAATATGGGTTATCAGTTGAGATTGGAGTTAGGGAAGAATGTTGGAATGGTTATTTAAAGTAAAGACATAACTTCCCTGGACCTGACTTTTATTTAAATCCTCATATGGTTGATCGCTCGATAACCTTAAGCAGATTAATACCATCTCATATACAGGTTGATGACTTAAATGTATGGCTTGTAAACTTATTGATAACTCATTAACTAAGTTGTTGGTCTTATCTAGATTGTTTAAATCCATCAATTTAATTAATCAAATAGGTTGACATCTTATCAACTTCTTAACAGCTCATCCAAATTCATTGCCACCCTTATTCAAAATGTTTATTTTTGCTTACCAAGTGACGACTTAAGTAGACGACTCATCAACTTTTGTTGTCACTGATAACTACTAACTCCATATCATTTATTTTCCTCCTCCAAACTTCAACAAACACATTAACCATGCCCAAGCATAAAGTCTATTCTGAAGTTATTTTACATCAATATAAGATACGGGTGTCCTATGAGCTCCTAATTTAAAGTCACCCAACAACTCGGGAGTCTTGATATCTTAGAATTCATTAAGATTCACTATAAATAACACCATTACCTTTTTCAGTAGGCTAATTTATTGCTTTTCCCATTGAACATTCACTATAAATTTTCACCCGTCCTTGTTTCCAACTTTACCACTCTAGATGGATATACTTGAGTCAATTTGTATGGTCTAGACCATTTGGATTTCAATTTTCAAAGATAAAACTTAAACCTTGACTTGAATAAAGGATTGGCAATCTTTGAGAAGTTTTAAAAATCTCCATTAAAACCCCACATAAACGAGGAAACTTTCTTATGCCTGAGACTACCTCTTAGTCGTAACATGATGCATAAAAACACAAATGATCTTAAGATAAATCATGGTACTGGCATAATGCTTGAGAAACTGACTAAAACATGTTTAAAAGTTAAATTGACTGAGTGGAAGCATAATCATAAGATAAGTTGTTTCAATATGTTATTGTTAAAGTTTAACACTACAATCTGAAAGAAAGAGTAACTTAAACTACATACAATAAATCTAATTGCCTATCTTTGAAGCCTCTACTAATATTAACTATAGGTATTTGTGACATGAACCCCAAATATCCCTAATCAATGATACAAATAAAAAATAAAATACTAGAACTACATCAGACTTGAGTCTATAAAATAAGAGAACTCATCACCTGTTGGTTGAATGATATGATATTCTTGACTATGATCCTAATAGTAACTACTTCAATCTATATCACATGAAAAATATAGATAGAAGTGGAATGCGATCGGTACTTCCAGAATGTACTGAGTATGTGAGATATGCACTAGTCATAAAAAAACTTGAAATATTCTTTAAAACTGAGGATGTAAGTCATTTTTTGAAATATACATTTAAAACATGTTTGCACGTAAAAGATGTGAGGTGTATCAAAATCTCTAATTCATGAGGTAAAACATTTTTGTAAACGAGGAAGTGGTAGAAGCATAACTATTATATTTAATCTCAAGTTAATGTTAAATATGTTTTAAAACTGTACTGAATACTAACTGAAAAATAAAAAGATAAACTTGAGTGCAAACAGAATGCATGGAGATGAACTATGGTACAAAGATCATATAGAAAATACATATTTATTAATGTGCAGTGATAGTCTAAAAATTCATAGCATAAAAGAAAGTAAAACTAAATAGAGGTTCATGTATTAATACTAGGTCCAAAACTATGAGATGTGAACTTATGCAATGACTAAGTAAATGAATATGTAACTGATCAATACTATACTGAATAAACTTATTAAAAGGTCACGCAAACACTAGATTAAAAAGTATAAAATCTATCAAAAAGGGCCCAATGTACCTTGCTAGGGTATAATGGTTGATCTGACATGGTACCACTAAACGATGTCCAAAAGGACTAAGGTGTCAATCCTGGTCTATTGGGTAACCATTTTGAACCTACTGTGCTGCCATAGTACTGGGACTTAAGGACTTCTACTAAATGTGCCAGTCTAACTTATGGGTGAGTCTCCACCCCTGTGTCCGCTTGGTGCTAAGTACTATTCCCAACTAAATATAAATAAATATATTAATTATCTTAATAATAGTGAAGTCCTAAGGTTGAAAGATAAGTTATTTGTTAGAAAGTATTCTAAATAATAAAAAATATAGGACTGAGCGTTTAACTGACAATGCATGATATCCTAGGTCATCAAGTGTTCACAACCCTCCATCTATGAAGAACACAACTAAAAATGCCTAAAATAAGGCTCAATGTACTGTAAGTAAATAAATAAATAAATTGGAACAGTAATATGAAGGAACACATAACTATCATTATAAAATTAGAACCCATAATCCAGTAAGTGTGGCAAAGTAAATAACCTAATATGGGCCCCCATAATTCCAAAGGGTGAATCCAAGAGAAGAAGTAACCAAAAATACATTAAATAACAACATCTTAAAGATAATAATTGTGACTCTTCCGTACCATAAATATATCATGAATATGTTGGACTCGAACCAGAACTCATATCATCATCACCATCAATTAATGGACTTTAACTAAATATCATATCATCATCATTATTAAATATCAGACATGAATCCTAACTCAAATCATGAACAATGCAGAATCGAATAGGCCTTAGGATCATAAATCGGCAGACTAGAACAAAACTAGTATAAACTCACAAGTATCAATATAGCATAAGTATCATGTATATAGCCTCTTTAAATTCTAAAATACACATTTAAAGGGTATAACAAGCTTATAAGATCTACAAGGAGCTACTAATAATATTGTCCTAAGGTGGGCAAGAGGGGCCTACTCCTAATCCATGAAATTCCATTCTAAGTCAAATTTTAGCTAAACTAGGCTAAGGTCTCTACTTTCATTACTAGAGATTACTAAGCCACAATTATCCCTAAGATAGAAATTCTATCTAAACATGATTAACTAAGTCAATTATGCCTATTTTACGATTCCTAAATTGGCTAAGGAATCCTGTAATACCTTATATTTTTGGGCTAAACTTTGAACCATCATTCCTAGGTGTGTAAGCTCTAATCCTACGATTTGTATATGAATATATGTTTCATGATCTATATCCTAGTGTGTGAAGTTCTTTGGAGGTGAAAAATATTCATATAAATCACTTAGAGGAAAGTTGAGCTAAGAGCCTTTGATTCAGCCATGTTTTGGTGTTTGATTCTACCAGGGTCAAATTTGAATGTGTATAACATTTTATATAAGTGGAATTTTTCATCTAAATACCCACCAAATGATATATAATTGAGTTATTCTTCCAATGATACCAATTTCTCCTTGATATGATACCCGAGCAAAAGGTTATGGCCTTTTTTGTAAGAAGTAGTAAAGGTCCACCATTTGTCCATGGCACGCCGGTCTCTCAATGAAATATGGAGCATGATGCATTTATCTATCCATGCAATATGGGATGCGATACGGAGCTTATTCCCCCTCTGTTTCAGTTTCTTAAGGGTCAAACGGCAATTTGGTCCTTTCCCCTAAGCCCTAAATGCCAAAGGCACGAATTAAAGCACCCAAAAGGGCATTATTTTCCCATCTTCGTCAAATCAATTCATGTAAAAACCCTCCCTTTACCAAGAACAATAATTCAAGATTCTTCTCTTAAGAACACATGAATTTAAGTTTTGAATTCAAGATTTCTTTAAGAATCCAACATTTCAAGCTTCCAAGATCAAGAAATATCAAGAATAAGGGTGTCATTCAAAAGTTCATCATTCAAGTCCCAAGCTCCAAGCTCTCTTCACAAGTCAAGAAACTTAAGGTATGTGGGTTTTACGTAGAAGGACAGTCTTCCATCCTTGTGCCTAAAACTTGTTTAAAAACTTACTTATATGATTTATAATTAGGTTCATACCCAAGTTATCTTGTTTTGAGATTATAAAATTATTATGTGATTGAAGTATTAAAGTGTATACACGATCTCATCTATTTATTCTTTGAGTTGCAAATTTTTATTATGATTTAAAACATTAATTAAAGATTTTTGATTGAGTTATGAGCATGATACTGTATTATAAGTTATATGAAAGAATGTATAAGATTGAAGGCTTGAGTTTGAGCACTAAGTTTACAAGAAAAGTTTGAATCTTTTGATTCCAAGATAAGGTTTGAAATCCATAATCTTTTATCATCCTTTCTATACAATGCAAAGATTTATCTTTTGATCTTAAGATAAGATATGGAATTCATATTTGTTCATCCTAATTATGATTTTAAGTAAAGAGAAGCATAACTGGCTTTCATTCTATAAACCTTATGGTATTTTAAGGTAGATTTCCTAAAGTATGAGCACATAAGTAATATGGGAGTAGTATTTAGCACTGAGTTGGGTATTAAGTTTGCAATATGGGAGTAGTATTTAGCACTGAGTTGGGTATTAAGTTCCTAAAGTATGTCACTGCTCGATTAAGTTACCAATATGGGTAAAGTTCAATGATCTCTAAGTTAATGTTCTATTTGAATGGAAAGGGTAGAAAAACTCTCTCTAATATAGGTAAGACATTGGATTCCATGATTTCTCATATGGTTTATGTCGATTAGAAGAATCTCCAAAAAAATGAATAAAAAGTAAAGATTTTTGAAACTAAAAATGGTGGCTTATAAAGTTTTTTCAGAATGCTCTATTATTCATGGTTTATAATCTTTCAACTTTCAGTTTTATTCAAGATCAAGGTGAGTCACTTACTCTTAGAATGCATTATTTGAAAGTCTATGAATTTATTAAGTTATTATTTTAATTATGTATTCAAACCCATATACTCAGTACATTCCAGAAGTGCTGACCCATATATATGTCTATTTGCTATATTTTCTCATAATGTAGGTACCAGTTATAGCTTACACATCATCATCAGACAGTTTGCAGCTTCCAGGTAGCAGGTGAAGAGTTCTTTTAATCTAAGGACTTGAGTCAACTATAGTTCTAGTAGCATTTTTATACAGTCATATTGATTAGAGATAGCTGGGGATCATGTTCCGACTACATATAGTTAGTATTAGTAGAGGCTTCATAGACGGTCATTCAGAGTTAATGTATTTACTTTTAATTATCTTTTGTATAACTAAAGTGTAAATGTTTTAAATAGTTTTGTATAGAACATATTCAGCTTAAGTAATTTCTTCTGCTTATTAATTCAAGTTTTATGTATTTTAAATCAGTAGCTCAAGCATCATGAAAGTACATGGGTTAGTTTGGATCACTTGTGGTCCTAAGCAATGTGTGATATCCAAGTAGGTAGTCTCAGAACGTTATAAACTTGGTATCAGAGCCAAGTTTTCAAGTTTCCTAAGGTGTCGATGAAGTCGTGTCTAGTAGAGTCTTCAAAATTGTATGGAGATGTTTGTACTTTTCTTTTAGAGTTTACAAGGCAATTAATAAATATTTCCCTTCTTCATGCTCTAGATCGTACAATAAAATTTATTCTATTAGAACTTTAGTCGGCTTATGTGTAACTCCATGATCCTCCATCTATAACCTTTTAAGATAACTTGAGTACTAGATTTTAATTTCTCCTAAGATGATGCTCTCAAATTTACTATTAGTAACTTCAGAAGTCACACAAGGGGCTTAAGAGGATCTCATTAGTGTGTTATAAGTCCCTTAAGTTGAAAGCTTATGTCCTTGTACATATGAGTTATTCAGTTAAGACAGAATAAGATATGTATTAGATTTCTAATCACCCCTCAAGACAGATAGTGCTCATGAGAAAAGATAGTATGGATTTAGGTTGTTAAATAGAGTTTACATTTGAGGGATATTATGACATTAAGTTTTATGATTCATAAGTAGTAGAACCTTCTTATAGTTGAAAGTATAGGTTTAGAAGTATAGTGACAAGAAAGGTGGTAATGGCGGTTGAGTGAATGTATATAGCTGAACTTTTACAAACAATCAAGATAGTAGTAAGGAGATAGGTCCTTGTTTGTTATAGGTCCTTGTGTGTTACTTTAGGGGTAATTAATATGGTACAGGATCCTAGGTTAAAGGTCAAGAAAGAGTTATTGATGGTAATTATTGTGTTAGAAAAGTATAGGTTATTGATAAAAGTATTTGGTTGTTGAGTATTATGAATTTAGGCTTCTCTTGAGGTTGCAAGGAGTTTAATTGAAACTTATAGAGCTATGAAAGAAATTTAGGTGTATAGTTGGGTGAATATTAGTGATGTATAGAGGGAGGATGTTCTAATGGATTATAATAAGATAGGTCATACGATCATGATCAATTATTGTTATTATAAGGTTCTAGTTTACTAGCGTATCTTGATGTTTTATTTTATAGCTTCCATGTGAGAATAGTATATGAGGTTGGGTTGTTAATCATCTCTAGATCTAGACACTATGTTTGAACAGTGGATGATCATCAAGGTGGAAATAGTGATTGCTTAGTTGGTGATGTTGCTTATATAGAAGTAATCTAGAAGTCTTGAATAATATATGCAAAAGCTTAAGTTCATTTGTTTGCAATTTAGTATGATGTTGTAGGTATGATTTAGATATGTACCCAAGTGATATGGGGGTTGCATTATTTTCTATGATTATTAAAGAGTGTGTGTGGTTAGTAGTACCCTTGAGTTGCTAAATGGGGAGAAGGCTAGTTATGTAGTATATGGTGTTCTTAGTAGCTAAGTTAAGGAGTTATAGATAGGTGATATTGATTTCTTTGGTATCATTTTGTTTCTCGTGGTAAGTTCCGATCTATAGAACAAAATGAGTTTTGAACCCTTGTTACCTGAACCAAAGTTCCACCCAGCCTAAAATCGATATTTCGAGCTAGCACAATTGTTAGAATTGACATATGAGGTCATTTGACTAAAGTTTTCACCTAGTAGCTAATTTTACCAGCGAAGACTTCAAAATAGGTAATTATTTCTAAAAATAAAATAAACTATCTGGTAACTAAACTATTAGCTCCATCAAGTTATAAATGACTTACAGAAGCTCTAAATGTAAAAAATAAGTGGAAATGCTGAAAAGAACCTAGAGGGTCATTACAATATCCACTAATAAAATAAATTTCATCCATAAAAGTAAAGGGTTAAGATGTACCTTAATCCTTGAACAGGCAAGGATATTGGGCTCACATCTCACTCTTGATCTCCTAAGTATCCTTCTCTTTAGGTGGGTGTCTCCATCAAACCTCAACTATCAGAATCTCTCTAGAGCTCAACCATCTGACATCCCTGGATAATATGAACACAGGCTCCTACATGAAGGTCAACCACGTATCCAACTGAACGGAGTCCCATTAAAGAAGATGAGACTCTTTGGGAATATACCATCACAACTTAGAAATATGAAAATCATATGGAAATGAAAAAATCTGGGTGTATATGATAAGTCATCAATTTAACAACTTGTTAGCACCTTTTTAAGCTTAAATTATCATGCTTTCCATTGATTTGGTATAAGTCTCATGTATAATGCTCATTTATATAGGTAAAGGTTGAAAATTAATATGATCAAGTCATTCAATACAATGGAAGGTAAAATATGAAAGAAAAAAATCCCTAAAGATCATGGGCGTGTTGGGAGGCCACATGCACAAACGAGTGGCAAAAATGGACAAAACAGCCCTATGTGTTCCCCATATGTACCTACTCTACTCTAGATATGCTTGAATCTACTCAAATAAATCAAGATTATGGTGGTATTTTTGTAAACTAGGGCAAACATGAATTTGGGGCTAAATTGGGGGTTCTGGCTTATTTCCACATTATTGAACATTATTGTGCTACTCTTGTGCTAAGAACACGGGAGAGGGATTATCTAGTGAAGAATTAATGATTTCTATTGAAGATTTATTGAAATTAAAGATTGGATTTGGCATTCTATTTATTTTGTATGGATCAATTTGATGGATATTTTGGTATATCTCTACTTTCTCTTTCTATGAGTAGCTAATTCCTCATCATACGGTTATGCTTGACTAGGTTATGATTAGTGCATGCATTTTGTTTATTAGTCCTCCTAATTATCTATTTGATATGGGTTTGGCATTCATTGCATGTTTTAACTAAGAATTCGGGGTCGCAAACCCCAATTACCTTAGAACCCATAACACCCTTGACAAAGGGGATATGGCTGAGGTATGGGTGTGAACAATAACTTGAATTAGTCCATTTAATAACATCTCTTAGACATAAGGATTTTATTTAAGGCCATAGATTGGTAAAATTGTTACACTTATGAGGTGTTCAAAAGAACCCATTTGTGATATTTGGTATTTTATTGAAAAATTAACATTAATACCTCTATATATAGCATACCCATGACCTCTAGCTAAATTTGGACAAATAATCAAATACCTATGCATGAACTCACACTTAGGAAGGCATAACCCCAAGTTCCATAAACACTTGATTATCCCTAATCGTCTAAATATTTGAAATAGTACTTAAAACAACAAAATTGTTAAATTTGAAATCATTCAAAACAACAAAATTGTTAAATTTGAAATCATTCAAACAAACCCCCCATTTTAACTTTTATGTTTTTTTACCATAAATTATGGGTCAACTCCTAGTTGACTTCTAAAACTCTCAAGTATTGAATCCTTTTCTACACTCCCTGTGGATTCGACCCCAATTCCATTGGTTTACTATACTGATGAGGATCACTTACATTTCAAGGGTGTAATTTGAGGATCATCAAATTTTAGTACCACGAGTGAAACATGATTTTCATTCTTGTAGTGTTTTTATTCATTTTTAGTTAGCCGTAGCATTTATTTTGCATTGTTTGTTTTGTCTATTTTTCTCAAAAGAGGATAATAGTACACACAATACTATAATGCAACGCGGTAGTAATACCAGTACTTTTGATGTACATATTGAAGACAAGGATCACCTCAGATATATGGGTTGAGCTAGTGCTATTTGTATTTCACCAGCAGAAGAAAATGTATTGTTTCACGTTACTATCATGATTCTTTATTTTCATCAAATTAAAGGATATTTTGGAGGTCAAGAACATGAGGAAGACAATATAAGCTTGAAGAATTTCTTTGATGTATGTACTCCATTTAACATAGACTACATATCTCAAGAATCAATCTATTTTCATCTTATTCATTCTCATTGATGGGAGAAGGGGTCTTATGGTTGTGGTCTTTGCCCGCAGGATATATCACTTCATGGGTTGAGCTCATGGAAGCATTCTAGGAAAGGTACTTTCCTCCTTCTCGCAAGATGCAACTAAGGGATGAAATCATTAATTTTCACCAACTTAATGGCGAACCACTATATAAGGCTTGGCAGGTATGCAACAATAGGATAATGCAATACCCAATCATGAGGTCCCCGACAAAATACTTTTTTCAAATATTCTGTAGGGCACTGGATCAACTGAACAAGATGGTAGATGATAAGATCGGCCAAAGGATCTATTATCAAACAATCTTATGGTATTGTAGTGGATTTATTGGATTAAGTGACCAAATGAAGTAGAGGTTGGCACAAAAGAGATACTGAGGTAGCTATGGAGGCTCCCTCCATATCTTTTGTAAGCTGAGAACAAAGGAAAAAGGATGAGGAAAGAGATGAGAACATGGCTTTAGTGATGACATAACTTGATCTTCTCACCAAGCATGAGCTCTTCTAAAAGTGGTTAACGTAGTTTCATCTAAGAGTGTTAAAGGTTATAATGATGAGGAAATGAAGTCTCTTGATGAGGTAATTCAGTTTTTTTTTTGAAGTAAATGAGGGTCTCCCACCCTATCTATCAAAGGCAAGGTGAGAATCAAGGTTAGAAGAAAATGGATCGTGATAGAGATTGGTGTAATAGAGATCGGGATCGAAGAGATAAGGATAGGGGTTATGACTGGCAAGAACATCCAAATGAGATGATCAAAGGTAAAGAGTAAAGATCCATTGACAAGGAGAAGTTCAAAAGTGAAGATGTCCCTGAACATATCTTAATAGGTGCTGAGGGAACCGATAAGATGGTAGAGAGCTAAAAGATGATTTCACACAACTAAATCAAATGGTGATATCTTATTCGGTCTCTATCAAGAAACTTGAAACTCAAATGGATTAAATCTCGGCCCATCTCAATGCAAGTCCAAAGGGTGGATTACCTAGTGACACAGTTACTAACCCTAAGAATGCTTACGTCATGGTCATTATCATTAGGAGTGATCGAACTCTTGGTATAGATGTTGTTGATATTCCCAAATTATAGAGAAAGTGATGAACAACCAAATGAAAGGAAAAAGAGGATAAATAAGTATAATGATGTGGTTCCAAAGACTAATGAGTCAATTATTGAAAAGCCAAAGGTGGTCAAAGAAAAGGTTGAAACTGAAGAAGCTCCTAAAACGGTTGATGGTGACGCTCTCAAATCGTATAAAAATCTGGTTGTTACTTTGTCTCAAATAAAAATTCCTCCCTCATTCTCACAAAGGATCAAACAAGAAATATAATACCAAGTTCAAGAAATTTCTTGTTAAATTTAGCAACCTATCGATGTATATTTCATTGATAAATGCTTTACAAGAGATGCTCAGATATGCTAAAGTCATGAAAGACTTTGTTACAAAAAATGAGTCATGGATGTTGAAAATATAGAGGTAACCCATAATTATAGTGTCATAATGTCTTGGAAAATGGTGGTAAAAAAGGAAGACCGGAGTGTATTCACTATTACTTGCACTATTGGGTGCATAAGTTTTGAAAAGTAGTGTGTGATCTGAGGGCAAGCATTAATTTAATGCCATTTGCTATGTTTTAAAAGTTAGGTTTAGGTGTCCTTACTCCTACCCCGGAGTGTATTCACTATTACTTGCACTATTGGGTGCATAAGTTTTGAAAAGCAGTGTGTGATCTTAGGGCAAGCATTAATTTAATGCCATTTTCCGTGTTTTAACAGTTTGTCCTTACTCCTACCCCAATGAGACTTTTAATGGACGATCGTTCTTTCAAAAAGACCATGGGAGTTCTATGTGATGTTCTCCTAAAAATGGATCAGTTCATCTTTTCGGCCGATTATGTTTATTCTTGATAGCTAGAGGGATCACAAGGTGCCCATCATTTTGGATTCGACATTCTTGGCTACCGAATGAGCCTTCGTGGATGTTTAATATGGTGAAATAATTTCACGGCCACATTTCTTAGGTCATGATAGCACCTACTATAACCCACCAGTAGGCATGCCAAGCTCGTACTCTAAAATGGCTAGTAGTGAACTATCCAAATATATATATATATATATATATATATGAAAGGAATGCAAAATAGATGAAGTAAGGGATAAAAATACATAATAAAGTCCTAAAATATGATAGTATCAATACAAAAGCTACTAATATAACAAGAGTGCCAGAGTGAAATAGACAAAATAAATTACACTAATACAACTTATCTGTGAATACAACATAAAGACTAGTCTATTACATAAAAGGTAGGTAAGTAGAACTCTGAACATTAGGAGCTCACTCTAAGTCTCCAAACCATGTCCGATCTGCGTGGCACACATCAACGACGATAAACCGTACTATGATCTGTAGGCTGCAGAACTGTAAAATGAGTACAAAACAACAGGTTCTCTGTAGGCATCATCAGCCGACTGAGCTAAGTCATGGCATAAAGATGATATAACGCAAGATAATCATAACCAAGTCAAGGTAAGAAAATCAAACTTGAATCACCTCCATCATCATAGTATATAAAAAATAAAAATGGAATAATAATATAATATAAGGAATGAACACATGTCTAATATAGTTGTTCGTAAGAAGTAATAAATATAGAAATAGCAATATAACATATGGCACCAATGCATGACCATAACATTGTACATAAGAATTGGACAATTCGGAATAATAATCTATCATAAAGCATCAACACAGGAAAACACAAGTACAAAGTTGGCTCCTATACGCCAACTAGTGAGTAAAGTAAAGAGCCCATATAAGCGTCCCATACCACTAGAGAGTACATCCAAATGAAATCTAAGGAATCTAATCAACAATATATCCAAAGTCCATCATTATTCAACCTTCATTCCACGCTTTCCATCAATTGGTCAATTTATCAACATTCCATAATTATCATAAATCGAAAGTTCACCAACCATCCTCAATTATAATCAACATTGATAATTAAAAAAATATGGTAAAATATTCATAACCATAACAATACCATCATTTAGATAACTACATCCTCAACATGCACTAATATCTCCTTATTAGTTAGCCAATGCATATTTACTAATCCAATTACTCACTAGTAATCATATAACCTCTAATTGTTATTTATCAACTAATCACCACATAATCACTAATCATGGGACAACAACTAGTCATTCTTCACCAACTAGTCAATACCAAGCACATAGCAAAAATTCAATACTAAGCCATATTTACCAACTCACCAATATTTTTTTCTATCCATCATAAACTCAATAATCACCATTGATCCAATAACAGCTAACCACCAATTATTCACTATTCAATTTATTGACTAAACTCTATTTAACTAGCATTAGTAATCCATAAATCCTTGTTTGACAACTAATCATCATCATCAACTAAATCATTATTATCAACTAATTGTCACTATTGTAAGTTTTCATTTATGCTGAACATCATTATAGCTTAATCATCATTATTACTAGTCATAAATACCACTGGTCCTTATTATTCCTAAAGTTCAACTATCCATAAGTCATTATTAAGATCTTATTTAATATTCACCACTAATCATCTTCTAAACCTTGAATCAATACCTATACCACTTTATACCTTGATAACTAGAAAACTATGGCTGGCATCTCTAATATCAATACTATACCCAACTACACATGAGAATAAATAGCATATAATTTCTATACATAGGGCTAGCCAGACTCGAACCAGTAGATGTACTCATTGGCACATAAATAAGCGTCCTTTAGCCTTGCTAGGTATATACATATCATCATCATCATCATCCGTCCTTGTCAGGTATGATCATATCATTATTATATCCTCTGGTCGTATCGAGAATCACCATATCATCATAATATCCTCTGGCCTTGTCGGGTACCATCATATCATCATAATGTCATTTGGCCTCATTGGGTTCCATCATATTATCATAATATCCTCTAGCCATGTTGAGTATCATCATATCATCATAAATCCTTCAACCTTTCTGGGTTTTATCACATCATCATACTATCCTCCAGCATTGCTAGGCATCATCATATTATCCACATTAATATTAATAATAAAGAGCAAGTCCTATGAGGGATAAAGTAAAGGACAAGCTCCATGAGGTCTAAAGTAAAGAACAAGCCCCACTAGGGCTAAAGTAAATAAATATAAAAGTATAACAATGAAGCATACCTCCATATTTCCTCATTCATCATCAATGTCACATTATCAATAAGATATATATATATATATATATATATATAGCATAAGTGTTATAAGTGATAAGTAAATAATCTAGAACATTAAACCATGAGCCTAACCATAAGAATTATCATGAGTAATAGCCTACGCATAACCTATTAATTGGCTCACCATTAGCATAAAGAGAGTGAATCTCTAACTTGAACATAGCAAATCCATGGCATAATCTGTAACATACTCATAACATAGTTGATATCATACTTTATGGCTTAAGCAATGTTTTATTCAAGGGCCCATTCAATAAGGTGTTCGTTGGACCAATCAATAGCCAAGCAATGGCCTAATCAATCATCATCACCAACACCTAAAATCCCTCTCAATCTAACAAGATATCAAAATTATACTATGACAAAGCTCATGCTAACAAGGGATAAACGCAACCTACCTTAATTTTGAAGAATGTTCATCAATCGCTAATCCTTCATTTCCTCTTTCGAGAAGCCTCTTTAAGATACCAGGTTATCCAAAACATAATCTAACCATCAATATGAGAATAATGATACCCATATTGCACCATTGCGCTTTGAGTCCAAAAATGACACCAAAAATCCTAAGTGGGTCCCACTTATGGAAAACATATTTCCAAGGTCAACCCAAAGTTAATACACAATCAAGGAGTCATAACCATCAAGAAATAGGTGAAAACTAAGATTATTTGGGTCTTAAATCAATCCTTCAAGCTATTTGGGGTTTTGGATAAATAATCAAGAAATTCAAGCTTGAAATTCAAGGATTCTTACCTTAAATCCGATCTTAGTCACGAAAATATATGTTAATCAAGATTCCAAGTCACACCCAAGACTCAATTTAGAGTTATCTCACCCTTTTAGGGTTTTTAGGTCTCAAAGGTGAATAGAAATGACCAAAATTGTGACATTGGGGGTTATTTATAGATCCTTCAGGTAACGAGATATCTATATTGAAGTCCTAGGGATTACTACCACAATTGTGTAATCACAATAGGCTTATTACAATCATAATAGTATGATAAAAACACCCCAATCGCGATCGCACATGCACGACCACCAGCAAAGTTAAAAACTTGTTTTTAACCCTCGAAACTCATAAAGAGTCTGATTTTCACAAATTAACTATGTAACCCTACTAAATTCGATGCTTCAGATGCATTGGTGAAGTCAGATTTCCTATCTAAGTTCATTGATATCAAACATGGGCTACACACCCATATTACCAATTTTTCAACTTTCAGACCAACAAATTAAAATGTGTTCAGATCTATTGGGACCCAATCCAAAGGTCTACCTAGCCTAAAATTAATATTTCAAAGCTGTTGGTGCAGTTAGAATTTGCATCCAAGATTGTTTTAAAGATACTTTTGCTCGGTGTCCATTTGGAACCAGCGAAGACTTCCAAATAGAGAATTGGCTATAAAAACCAAATGAACTACCAGCAGCCAAACAATCAATCAGCCTGTAATAAATGACTTGGGCATCTATGGAGAAGCTCAAATAGTGAAACTAATTGGAATTATGGAAAATAATTGAAGGGGTCATTACAATATCCACTACTGAAAAGATTTTCATCATCGAAAGTCAAAGGATAGAAAAATCTCAAAAGCTCAAAAGGATTTTGCCATTAGTATCCCTTTTTCAACCAGCACTCTTATTTCACTTCCAAATAGCCAAAACTCAACTTCAATCACTGACCGGCCTCCAACCAAAATGAAAAAAAGGTTGATGCATAGAAACTAAACCAGAAAACACTAACACCATCTTAATACTCGCATAAATCACCAAAAGCTTATCTGAGACAAAACTAACCTAAGACATGAGTCATACCACAGACTCCAAATCCAAATATAACTTTTCTTTACCATCTCAGACCTGCTATCCACTCTAAACTAGGAGGAAAGCCATATGAACTCAATCCATACAATCTCATCTTAGAGAACTCAAAGAACTAAAGTTGAAACACTGAAAGTCCATGTGGAAAACATGAAGATAAGGCACTATCGGGGCATACAAAAAGAGATAATCAAGGAATGCATTTATGCAAATGCTTTAACCAGTCCAGATGGTAATCAAAATTGAAATCCAAAATATCAGGGCATAACTACTCATTATTGAGCAATCTGTTCCAGTATATCCCATTAACCAAGATTGAAACTATAGTGAATCTAGCTCAAGTATAATGTTCCCATTGACCATATCATCCAATTTTCTCAAAGAAAATTAAAAAATCGAGGTCAAGCCAAAAAGACCAATACTGGATCCATGGGCCATCATCTGAACACTTATCAACTATAATCCATCTGAAGTCAAGAAGACTGAATAAGCAACAATAGAGAACCTCTCCTAGCATATACATAAAACCTGAACTGATATAATTTGAAAACAGAGGATGCACTCAAGCACTATAATTTCATGAAGAAATCTCAACACCAAGGCTGAATCGCTCAATCTCAATTGCCTAAACCAAACCAAAAAATGGGTAGGCACTAATTCTCAAAATCTATCATAACCTCCATATCGCTATCCCAAGGCATCAAATATAAAATTGAGACAACAAATTCAAACTAAGGTCAAATAGTCACGTCGACCATACTGTCCGAATAAGACTTATCTATACTACATCGTACGAGCTAAAATTGAAACGTAGCAGAAGAACAAAATCATAATAGAGGATAAATCACTAGCTACAAACTCAGGAGATTTACTCCATATCTACTAGAGAGCGAGAAATATCAAAGCATATTTAAGGCTCATAAAGTCCATAAACCACACTAGTGGCGAAAAAAACTCCAGCAACTCGAAGACACAGAACTTCCAATTTGCCAACTCAAGAAGAGATCATAGGAAAGGCCACTTATCTCTAACTCCGTAACTCCATAAAAGACATAAATCACATCATGGTAATAATGGAGCATCCAACTCCACATATATAAAAAGGGCAAACAATTACTAGGAAATGAATCCAATAAGTCTAAGATATGAACTCAGGATGTCTCAATGTTCAAATCAAACCCATTATCGGGTAATGACATAACCAAAATAAAAAATAGATCAAAAACTAGTCAGGCTTACAAATGGGCTACATAGGAAGAAATAGTCAAAGAAAATACCTTTGCAACATAGAAGGAAAGTCTAAGAGTCTCAAACTCAAGAACGGGCAATATAACTAAATTAGAAACTCTAAAACTATACATAACCACAAAAGATCAACTTAGCTTTGCTATCCCAATACCCTTCTAAATCAGTCTAACACAACTAACCAAGTGGGAAAATAATCAAACTCTCTATGCTGTAGGAAAGAAATTACCAAGTCGGCCCATATCTACTCAATCCACCAAATAGGATCATAAGGAAATAAAATTCTAACTAGATAACACTAGTCTATACAGCTACCCAATGAGGATTAATTACATCAATTAATGAAATCAAATAACATCAATAACCTTAAGAAGCAATAGCAATAGTAATAATAATGTCAATCATTAATATAAAGAATAGATGATACCAAATGAACATAAATATCATGTACCACTCAAGGGGCATAATAAGGCCAATATGCCAAGATAAATGGGACTCAAACTCGAATGCTATACCCATAGGGAGAAAATACCAATACGAATCTATTCCACAAGCTACTAAAAGAAATAAACATAAAGTAGTCACATGATCATGAATTTAATAACAAGGAATACAATAACCAATATGAACTTGTCAAGGAATATAATCATCAATGGGTATAAAAATCTCTATGCACATAATAAAATATAAATGAAAGGAACAAAACCACACCTATCATGGTGAAATCCTCAATCACATGCCTGACAATCATAGGAAGAATAAATCTGAATGGGTCTAGACTCAGACCAATTTATTGAATCATCAACTAAGGCACTAAGCACACTATCTCTAATTAAACGTGCCACAGTCATTATAAGGCTACTCTAAATAAGCTAAATGACTAGTATTCCCAAATTAGGGACATTCACTAGACCAGTAGTTGATCTTTCTATATTCATAGAAACCTCCTAAAGCCCAACATGGCGAGAACACAAAATTAGCCTAAATTGTTAGCCAATTGATGTTGAGAGAAGTTTCTACTACCAATGATCATCCTTCCTATAGTCATAGCCTATCTCAAAAACTCTAGACTGGTAGGGAATATATGATATCTCTATTTGACCACAATCTTACATTTGGGGTGCTCTTTGAACTGATGTCAGATCTTGCTATAACCAAAATAAGCTCTCAAATAAAATACTAATATCATTATGTTGATGGCATAACCTCTTATCTCCACCTCTATAAGTCCCAATACATGCTCTCTATGGACCTTGTATAATCCATAACCTATGAGAAAGAAGATTTGGGTGCTATTAAGTGCTCAAATGCCAAACAGAGTGCCAATGTTAAACCTATAGTATTTCTATTCACTATGTTATGATCTTAAGGATATAGCATAGGAAAATGCCATGCCCAATCTAGAAACCCAATCTCATATTTAAAAATTGGACAAGAACCTTGATGAACACCAATAGACTAACTCTAATCTAAGGACTGCTCAATTATTCAAATGTCATCGATGGTTGTGAGGGATCTGCAACATGACTTGGATCCCCAATGCTGAACCTAAAAGGGCCAAAGTAGTCACGAGTTCAACAGGATCCTAAGATGGCCCTAAATCTCTTGGTTGACACTGAAGGTCTTTGACATCTATCTCTAACTCTCTAGTCCGACGGTGCATTGAAACTCTATTAATATGTATCTAATTCTCATCTACCTCTATCAATAATTTTGCATATCTTGCATCATTCATTAGGGATAAACTACAGTCAAAGAATATGTTTGAGATTCATAGTAATGCGGACACATGATAAGGAGTGAAGAAGTGAAATTCCTAAAATATCCCTATAGCCTCCTGAAGATTATTTATGGACGTCTCCGTATCGATCCGTAGAAGTCTACTAAAAACTTAGCTCTTGTACTAATACACTGTGAAACCTAGCCTCTGATACCAATTAGTCATAACAAAATTTCTTAGGTCATGGTAGCACCTACTATATTCCACTAGTAGGCAAACCAAGCCTGTAGTCTAGAATGGCTAGTAATGGACAACCAAAATATATATAGAAAGAAATGCAATATAGATAAAGTAAGGCAAACAAATACATAATTAAGTCCTAAAACCCGGTGGTATTAATATAAGAGCTGCTAATATGACAAGGGTACAAGGGTGAAGTAGACAAAATAAATTACACTAATACAACTTATCTCCAAATAAAATATAACTCTATTACATAAGAGGAAGGTAAGTAATACTTTGAATGTTAGGAGCTTACTCTAAGTCTCTGAACAATAGCTGTTCTGCACGACCGACACATCAATGGCTATAACCTGTACTATGATCTGCAGGCTACAGAAATATTATATGAGTACCAAAACAATGGTACTCAATATGCATCATTGGTCATCTAAGTTATGTTATAAAGATGATATAATGCAAGATAATCATAAATCAAACATGAATCACATCCATCATAACTGTATATAAGAAGTAATCAAAATGGAATAATAATATAACATAAGGCATCAACATATGTCAATATTATTGTATATAACAAGTAATAAGTATCAGAATGACAATATAACATAAGGCGCCAATTCATGTGCATATCATTATACATAAGAATTGGAAAATTCATGATAATAATGTATCATAAAGCATCAACAAAGTGAACTACAAGTACAAAGTTATCTCTAACACTCCAACTGGTGCATAAAGTAAAGAACTCATCACAGTGTCCTATACCCCTGGAGAGTATACCCAAGAGAAATGAATAGGAATCGAATCAACAATATATCCAAACTCAATCATTATTCAACCGTCATTCTACACTTACCATTAATCAGTTAATTTATTAACAGTCCACAATTATCATCAATCTGAAGTTTACCAACCTTCAACAATTATCATCAATATTCATAATTAAATAACATATTGTAATATATTAATAACCATAACAATATCATTATTTAGACAACTATATCCTCGATATGTACCAACAACTCTTTGTTATCTAAACAATGCTTTTTTACTAATAAAGTTACTCAGTTGTCATCGCATAACCTCTAATTGTTATTTATCAACTATTCAACATATAATAACTATTCATGGGTCGGCAACTAGTCATTCTTCACCAACTAGTCAATACCTAGCACATAGCAAAAATTCATTACTAAGACATATTTATAAACTAGACAATATTTATTTCTAGCCATCATAAACTCACAAATCACAATTGATCTAATAATCACTAAATTACCAATTATTCACTTTTTAATTTATTGACTTAATGCCATATAGTAACTAGCATCACTAATACACAAATCCTTGTTTGGCAACTAGTCATCATCATTGACTAAATCATTATTATCAAATAATCATCATTTTATAAGTCTTCAGTTACGTTAAACATCATTATCGCCTTATCATAATTATTATTAGCATCAATACCACTAGTCCTTATTATTTTTCTAACGTTCAACTATCCATAAGTCAGTATTAACTTGTTAATTAATTTCCCCACTAATCATCTTTTCAAACTTAAATCCACAACTATACCACTTTATATCTTTATCACTATAAAACTACGATCAACATCTCTAATATCAAGATTATACCCAACTACACATAAACATAAATAATATATAATTGCTAAACATAGGGCTAGCCAGACTCAAACTTATATATGTACTCATTGGCACATAAATAATCATCCACTTGTCTTATTGGGTATATATGTATCATCATCATTAGACCTTGTTGGGTAACATCACATCATTGTAATATCTTTCATCATATCATTATAATATTCTCTAGCCTTGTTGGGTACTATCATATCATTATAATATCCTCTAACCTTTCTGAATATAATCATATCATCATAATATCCTCTGGCCTAGCATAATATGATAAGTTAATAAAGCATAATGATTTTGAATTAATCCTTATGGGGTTGTGTAAGTATTTGAGCTAATGTATAACTAAACCAAGAAGTTTGTGAATTATCCCAAGTG
Organism: Capsicum annuum; assembly: GCF_002878395.1. Classification (NCBI taxonomy): domain Eukaryota; kingdom Viridiplantae; phylum Streptophyta; class Magnoliopsida; order Solanales; family Solanaceae; genus Capsicum; species Capsicum annuum. Next base: position 154,562,591 of record NC_061121.1, on the reverse strand, counting down.
ATGATACTTATTTTTTCATGTTGATGATACCAATAGTGTATTCCTAAATGTGTATCATTGTTAAATAAATGTCAATGTGTGTTAAATATTTTAATTTGTCTTTAATAAGGGTTTTGTTGCTAAGTCATGAAAGTGAAGGTCCCTAGGTACCAACACCAAAAGTTACGGTTATTGATGTTGGGGTCTACATGATCGGGAGGTTCGAGTTCACCTTTATTAATATCATATGATGGGGAGGTTCGAGTCTCTCATATTATATTACATGATTGGGTGCTTCAGTCACCTTGGTATGCAGGGAGTTTCAAGTCCCTTAAGGTGCATACATACATTCTCAAGGTGCCGAGTATAGGGTTTCTACTTTTGATTGCCTTAGTGGAATTCCATTAGTTCCCCTACCCTTCTTTGGGAACCTAAAGTTGATCTATCTAATGTTGAGTTTTGCTAGTCTATCCATTTGCTTACCCAGTTGGTGGACCCTCAGATTAAGCATGTGCTTCTATTGCTCTATCTTTAGAGGCCACTAGAGATGGTTAATTTATGAGGTTGAGTCTTCAAAATTTTACATGGTTCTAAAGTTGAGGAAGATCCTCAAAATTTCATTGATGAGATGGAAAAGATTTTTCATTGATGCATGATACTGATGTAGAGGGTGTAGAGTTTACTAACTATCAGTTGAAGGATTTGGCGTATCAGTGTTATGGGGAATGGGACAAGTATAGGGGTGATGATGCTAAATCCACTTTGTGGGATGACTTCTCTTATGGTTTTCTTGATTGCTTCTTTCCTCAAGAGTTGAGGGAGGAAAAGGCAGAGGAATTTCTAAATTTGAAGAAAGGCAAGATAATAGTAAGGAAGTATGTCTTGATGTTTCATCAACTATGGCATCATGCTCCAGAGTTAGTGTCTAACATGAGGGCTAGAATAAGGAAATTTTCTTCTAGATTGTCCCATAATTTGATCTTAGAAAGTTAGGTGCGTTATTTAACAAGGATATAGACATCTCTAGACTTTTGGTGTATATGCAATAAGTAGAAGAGAAAAAAAAAGCAAATGGAGATGGGTGAAAGGTAGAATAAGAAGTTTGATACTTAAATCAAGGTGGATGTTAGCAACATAGTAGTGAGATAGTGAAAAATGGTCTACAAAGAAGTTGGGTAATTTTTGTTCCTACTTTACGATTAATGGTAATTTTTGTTCCTACTTTACGATTAATTCTCCTTATCCAAAGTTTTTGGGTGATCATTATTTTTAGAATACTATTGGCCACATGGTACAGGGTGCCTAGCTTCAGGCAATCGTGGTATTTGTGAAGAAGGGAGGAACAAGTTCTTTAAATATAGTTAGATTGGTCATATGTAGAGGAATTGTCAATCCAGGGTTGCTTTTGGGAAAATAAGATCATTGTTGCTGCCAAAGAGTGCTACTTCTGCTTTTGGCTCTTGTGATTTAAATTATCTACTTGATCCCGGGTATACACTCTCTTGTGTGACCCCTCAGTGACTACTTATTTTTGTTTTCATCTTGAGTGTATTTCAAATCCCTTCTTGGTGTCCAACCTTGTGGGTGTCTTGATTGTGGCTAGAAGGATCTATAGGGGCGGTGTATATCAGTATGTGGTATGGAGACCTTGGTGGATCTGATAGAGTTAGACATCTTAGATTTTAATGTGATACTTGGGGATGTATTGGTAGCATTTGTGCTATGAGTCTCTTAATTGTTGGACCCACAGGGTCAGTTTCCACAACCCTAATGAGATGGTGATCAAGTAGAAGGTAGCTCCCTAGTTCCTAAGAAAAGGTTCGTTTCATATCCTAGAGCCCAAAAATTAATTTCTAAGGGTTTTCTCTATCACTTATTGCATGTTAAGAATTCTAGATTTGAAGGTCATTCTTTTCAGGCTAACCCTATGGTCTATAAATTCCCTAAGGTGTTCCTTGATAATCATCCTAGTGTTTCTCTCAATAGAGAAATTGATTTTTGGATTGATCATCCTCTGAACTCTCATCCTTTTTCTATCGCTCCGTATAGAATGGTTCCAACTGAGTTATAAAAACAAAAGAAGAAGTCAAAATATCTTTTAGATAAGGGTTTTATTCACCCTAGTATTTCTCCTTGGGATGCTCCAGTTCTATTTGAGCTTAAGAAAGATGGGTCCCTTCAAATATGTATTAATTACCGTCAGTTGAATAAGGTAATAGTGAAGAATAAGTATTCCCTTTTGAGCTTCTGGGTGCTAAGTTTTACTCCAAGATTGATCTTTGGTCGAGTTACCATTAGTTGAAGATTAGGGAGGTAGATATCCCTAAGACTGCTTCCTAAATTTGGTATGGTAACTAATTCCCCCACAATATTTATGGATCTTATGAATCGGATATTCTATTAGATCTTGGTTTTATTCTTTATTGTGTAGATTGATGATATTTTGATATATTCTAAGAGTGAGACAGATCATGTCGATCACCTCTGCTTTGTGTTGCAAACCTTAAAAATTAATTATTGTATGTAAAGTTCTTTAAGTATGAGTTATGGTTAAATGGTGTGACTTTTTTAGGCCATGTTTTTTTGAGTAAAGGGATCATGGTGGATCCACAGAAAGTTCCAGCAGTTAAAAAGTGGCCTAGATGCATAACTCCAATCGATATTTAGAGTTTCTTAGGTTTAGCTGGTTATTATAAAAGGTTTGTTGAAAGTTTCTTTTCTATTGCTATCCCATTGACTAAGTTAACTTAGAAGAAGGTGAAATTGTTGTGGTCTGATAATTGTGAGGGTAGTTTTAAGAAGTTAAAGAATAAGTTGACTTTGGCTCCAGTTTTGACTCTACTTGAGGTTACTGATGGTTTTATTGTCTATTGTTATGTTTCGCAGGTCAAAATGGGTTGTGTGTTGATGCAACATGGCAAGGTGGTTCCATACGCTTCTATGTAGTTGAAGGTTCAAGAGAAGAACTATCCGACTCATGACTTAGAATTATTAGTTGTGGTGTTTACATTAAAGATATGGTGACATTATTTATATGGGGTCCATGTAGATATTTATTCTAACTATAAGAGCTTATAATACATGTTCACTTAGAAAGAGAAAATTCTCAGGTAAAAGAGGTGTCTTGAGTTGCTAAAGGACTATGATATCAGTCTCCTCTATCACCCAGGTAAACCTAATGTGGTTGTTGATGCTCTTACTAGGTTGTCCATAAGGAGCTTATCTTGTGTGGACAAGGAGAAGCTAGATTTGGTGAAGTACATTAACCATTTGGCTAATCTTGGAATTTATCTCTTGGATTCTAAGGATGGTAGTATGATTGTTCAAGAGGTGGTGAAGTCATCTCTTGGTGCTAAGGTGAATAAGAAGCATGTGTTGGACCCTATCTTGATGCAAATCAAGGTGGATATAGTTAGGTAGAAAGTGATTGCTTTCGATATTAGCAATGATGGTATTTTGAGGTGTCAAGGAAGATTATATTTTCCCAATATTGATGGGTTATGAGGAAGAATTTTGGCCGAAGCTCATGAGTCGCATTATATGGTTCATCCTGATTCGATGAAAATGTATCATGATCTTAAGGAGATTTATTGTTGGATAAATATAAAGGGAGATATGGCCAATTCTGTGGCTAAGTATGTGGTGTGTCAGTAAGTGATGGTGGATCATTTGAGGCTTGGTGGTTGACTCAAAAGATCGAGCTACCATGTAGAAATGGGAAATAATTAATATAGATTTTTTTATTGATCTTCAATAGTCTCGTCATCAGTTTGAGTTTATTTGGGTCATCGTGGATAGAATAAACAAATTTGCTGATTTCTTGCCTATGCGAACTAATTTTCCATTGAGGACTATGCAAAGTTGTATATCCAAGAGATCTTGAGGTTAGATGGTGCTCTAATTTCTATCATTTTTTATTGTGGTATCGAGTTCTCATCTAATTTTTGGAGGTTGTTCCAGGGAGGTTTTGGGACTAAGGTAACCCTTAGTACCACTTTCCACCTGCAGAAAGGACAATTTAGGCCTTAGAAGATATGCTTTGGACTTATGTATTTGATTTTAGCGGTAGTTAGGTTGATCACTTGCCTCTCATAGAGTTTTCATATAACCACAGTTATCACTTTAGAATTGGTATGGCTATATTTGCTTTGTATGATAGGAGGTATAAGTCTCCTATTGGGTTGGTTTAGGTTGGTGAAAATAGTTTATTTAGCCCTGATTTGGTTCACCAAGCCATAAAGAAGGTGAAGGTGATTTGAGATAGGCTTAAGACCGCCCAAAGTCGCTAAAAGTCCTACGCAGATGTTAGATAAAGGGAGTAGAAGTTTAATATCGGTGACCGGGTGTTCTTTAAGGTTTCTCCCATCAAGGACGTGATGTGATTTGGGAAGAAAGGAAAGCTCAGTCCTCATTATGTTGGTTTGTATTTGGTTTTGAAAAGTGTTGGCAATGTTTTATATGAATTAGAGTTTTCTTCTATCTTGATCTCCATTCATTCGGTCTTCCATGTCTCGATGTTGAGGAAGTACGTAGGTGATCCTTCGTTGGTTGTTCCTTAAGAAAGTGTGGGCATTTCATATTCCTAGTCTTATGAGAATGTTTCAATGGATATATTAGATCGGTAAGTACATAGGTTGCGGACCAAGGACTTGGCTTCGGTAAAGGTTCTTAGAAGGAACCAAAAGTATGATAAAGCTACTTGGGAAGCCAAGAAGGACATGAAGTCCAAGTATCCATTCCTATTACCTATTTTGGAAAATAATGTTTGAGGTATGTTTGAGATCTTAACATTTTTTTTTAGTCTTTATTAAAGGTAAGTGTGGGAGTGTTTCTGTGTTAAATCATGCTAATGTATGCATTGACCCTTTATTCGAGGATGAATGATCCTAAGGGGGGAGAATATAACAACCCGTATTGTTGGTCCTTTGAAATTTCTAAAATTTTATACTCACTGTCCTGACTATAACTTACCCTATGAGCTGTAGGGAGTTTTGAAAAGTCGTTTGACCTAAATCATAGCCTAACCAGTATTTATGGATAAGTCTTCTGCTCTGAGTACGAGTGGCTCATTTCTTGTGGTGAAGACTCATTACGGATTGTTGTGTATAAATTTTAGGATGTCTAGTGTATACCCAAATAATTTTTGAGTTGACTATGACTAAACTCTATGATTCCTAGGATACCATTATGAGCCATGGCATACAAGTTGTAAGGTCAACAGTGTGTGTGCCTAGTCACACTACCTTGACAATGACTCATGAATACGAGTCGTAATGAGTTGTCATGAGTCTTTATGAGAGCCGAATCAACTGACGATTTACTTTTCCATCTTTTTAAATGGGGATATTTTAGACATTTTCCTCTTATCCCAATAATAACCCATGACCTATAAACATACTTAGGGCCCTATTTTCATTGATAACACACTCCAAACACTCTTTCTTCTCTCATAAGTCTCTCAAGCCTCCATACTTAGGGCTTTTGAGAAGTGGGTCAAGTAGAGCTTCAAGGGTTGAATTCTCTCCATAATCTTGGGTATTTCAGGCATGTAAGTCTTCCCAAATTATTACTTTTCTAAAATTTGTTGTTTTAAAGTATTATTCATACGGTTTTGATGTTGGCTTTGAAAATGGATTGAGGGTTTTGAATGATTGTAGTTTATTTTATGTTTCATATTTGTATATCCATTGATTATGTTTAAAAGGCGGTTTTTAACTCATGGGGTGCATGGGAATGGTGAATAAACTAGGGAATTATGATTTTCCCTTATTTGTTAAATTTGTTTTGAATATGAACAGTATGCACATTGAATAACTCTTGAACTATTGCATAATGTGAAAAGGTAATTAAGAATAATGATTGTGAATTGAACCTTATGAGGTTGTGTAATTCCCCAAGCTAATGTGTAACTGAACCAAGAAGTTTGTGAATTTCCCCAAGTAATGATAAGTATTTTGGCATGTTGATGTTACCTTGTAAGTGTAGTTGGTATGACGATACCAATAATGTATGCCAAAATTGGTTCAATGAATGGGAATGTGTGTTAAATTTTTTAATTGGTATTTAATAAGGATTATGTAGCTGAGTCGTGAAGGTGGAGTTCATTAGGGACTAGCACTGGAAGTTGCAATTGTCGATGCGGGTCTACATGACCGGATGGTTTGAGTCCCCCTTCATTATTATCACATGATTGGGAGGTTTGAGTCCCCTATATTACATTACATGATTAGGTGCTTCAGTCACCTTTGTATGTCGCGAGATTCTAGTCCTCCATAGTGCATATGTACGTTCTTTGGTTCGTGCGGCTACATGCACTGGGGCCATTCTAGCTAGAGAAGAGTTGGTCCAATATTGCCCAGTGGGTGCCTTCTTATGTTATGACGATTGATCAAGACAATCCAGGTTAAAGTTTTAAAGTTCATGTTAATCCTTTTTCCCTATCCCTGCATGTGATATATATATATATATATATGTATGTATGTACATGTATATGTATTTAGTTATGTACATTGAATTTTAATTGACTTTGGAGTACTGATCATGGCTTTAGGGTTATCTCACCCTTTTTGTGTTTGTTGTCACAAAGATTAAGAGAAAATGACATAAATCATGACATTGGGGGCTATTTATAGCCCCTCTAGGTAAAGAGATATCGCTATCGTGGTCCTAGGGATAACTATCACAGTTTTACGATCAAAATGGACTTATCATGATCATAATAGTGCGATCACAATTCCCCAATCACGATAGCATATTCACAAGCACCAGCTAAGTCAAAAATGTATTTTTGACTTTCGAAACTAATTTGGACTCTGATTTTTATAGATGAACTATGTAACCTAACTAAATTTGACATTCTAGATGCATTGGTGATTTAGTATTTCTTATCCAAGGTCGTTTAGACCAAATATAGGACCGACAATGATATTATCAATTTTCTAATTTTTTGACCAATAGGTCAAAATGAGCTCGGGTGTATTGGGACCCGAACTAAAGGCCTAAAATCAACATTGTGGAGTACTTGGCAGAATTCACATCCGAGATTTATTTATTGAAGTTATTGCTCGGTGGCCATATTGAACCAGCAAAGACTCCAAATAGGGAATTGGCTCTAAAAAACAAATGAACTGCCTGGTAATCAAATTGTTAGTCCTAGCGAGTCATAAATAACTTAGGGAAGCTATGGAGAAGCTAAAATTGAAAAGCTAAATGGAATTATGGAAAATGATCAGAAGTGTTATTATAAATAAAGTTTCAAGTCAATAATACCGAGGTCTCTTTCATTATGTGTAAGTATCTAAAACAACCCAAGGATTTGAAAGTTGTATCTGTGATTAATATGGTTGACGATGATGTGACTAACACCATAAAGGGAAATCTTAAGGATGGCCCCTTGGTGGGTGCATTGCAAAACATGGAAAGTGAGGTGATTAAAGAAATGGATGAGGTGGTTGATTTGATGATGAGTCTTAGATCTTGCAATTGAAACCTTTGCCGGAGTAATACTTTGCCAATCATTGTTGTGGATGGTCTATCGCCTAGGCAAATAGAAGCCTCAAATTCTATGGTGAAAATTTTCATTCATACTTTTGGGTGGACCATAGCGAAAATAAAAGGCATTATTCCCAAAAATTGATCAAATAAAGCAAAAAAAAAAAGAGGCAGCATGCGGCATGATGTTAAGACACTGAATTAAGAATTTAGTAGTGGTGAATATGTGCTACTCTTCAACTATAGGTTGAAACATTTTGCAGGATAGCTTAAAACTAAGTGGTTGGGCCTATTCATGGTTATGATGTTTGTTCAAATGGAAAAATTTAAATCAGAAGACCATGAAAATAAGAAGGTGGAGTCAAAGTGACTATAATTGAGTTGCTTCAAGTCAAGGATCCAAATTGATGATCAATTGATAGCATGCCACGACAATAACTATGGCAAATCTTGGGAGAAAGCCCAAGGTTTATTAGTGTTATTTCATAGTGTTTTGGATTCTAATTTTAACCTTTTTGGTGTTTGCATGTGATAATATAAGTTAGACTGGGTAAAGGAAGGTTCAGGGGCTCAAAACTATGCTCTGAGCCAATATTGATTCAGATTTTTTCTCAAAATCTAATTTTTCCAACTTGGACCTATGCTGGACATGCTCTAGCAGTCAAAGCATTGGTCAGGAGCAGCCTCAATATAGATGGTAGCAGACTTCACTGCCTGGACATATGTTTGACCTGCTGGAGTAGTCCAAGTGTAGACCAGACATATATGGTTCAAAGACGGAAGCATCAACACTGACAAGAACTATACTAGACATGCTTGAGTAGTCCAGGTACTATCCACGCATATCCTGAATGCAGCAGAGCAAAAAAATCATTGGGAAAATCTATTTTAACCTACAATGGGCATGCTTGAGCAGTACAGGCACAGGTCCAACATATCTTGCACATAGCAGGGTTATTTTCGAACCAAATCGCTGAAGTATTTCACACACATTCAACCTTATTTCAAATCTCTCAGTTTCTTATCTCAATAATGCAACACTTTATAATTACACTAGTATTTTTTTCATCTTTTTCCTCTCTTAAATAAACTTACAAGGTACGTCTTTCGTAATATTCCCATTGAATTCCCTCTAGATTGAAAATGGTATTTTATATGTCATGGTACTTTTGATTTGAATTTGATTTAGTTTAGATTATATAAGTAAAATGTGATTTTTGGAAAAAATAGTTTTAAATGTATACCTTTTTTTTTTACAAGCTTAATTAGAAATTTACTTCTTTAAACTAGTGCACCATGTTGTTGATAAAATATCCACTTGAATATTTTTTTCTAAATAGATTGGTGGGTGATCTAATTGGGTTAGTATGAGTATAAATGATTTTTTTGGTGATGAATTAGTTAATTAGGCTTGCTCACAAGTGATTTTAGTCTATTTTTCCAAGATTTTATCTTTCATGCGTACCATATATTGGTGAAAATGTCAATGAGAGAGTTGTCTTGGATGTTACTAATAGATAATGTATTCATTATTATGGCATAAATATAATACCAATTGTTCCTTAATGTTAGAAAAGTAGTGGTTTTCAGGTGAAGTTATTGAAAAATGATGCTTCCACAGTTTTGTCAGTAAATGTGCTTATCATAGCATACACGAGTGAAGTCTGTGTAACTCGAGAGACATGAATGATTGCCTTTCCCTATGAAAGATTGGGTGATGCTTTTACTAAGGGTATTGGGTCATTCTCGTTTCCTTTAGGGGTTATGGATATGCTATGATCTTGAATGGTGAGATTTGAAGAATTTGTGACAATATAGAATCCAAATGATTGAATGTTGTGATGAAACAATCCCATGAGTTGCAATGATGAAGTTACCTTACATCCACCTTCATTTTTCTTTAGCTATATTTTCTTTCATAATATATAATAATCAAGCAAACAATTTTATCCTTTTTCTTTTCCTTTGTTTTTTGTTTTTCCCTCTCTTATAGGTATGTCTCAAAGGATGAATTTTCCATAGGATACTACAAAGGACACCGCTCCAAATAAGAACAAGGCACAAACTTCAACAAAAAAGAGTAAAGAACCAACCTCTATCGTACTTCAAAAAGGCCCTAGAATGCAAACCAAGATGAGTTGCCTTTTGTGGAAACTAGCTTAGAGGAGCCTAGTATTATACGACTCCTACTAAGCTAGTACGACCACCCACTGACATAGACCGGAGTGCCTAGTGCACCCCAGGGAGTCTTTACCTCCCTCTACTCTCTCATTATTTTTGTATTGGGCATAATGCAATGATTTTTAGGGATGGATAGGGCATATTAGGGAATTCTTATTATTCAATTGATGCTCTATATCTATTGTTTCATTTGATGGCATTGGATTGATTGATTATATAGACATACTCATACTCTATTTTGATATTTTATATTTGTGTTGTTTATTTACTTTTTCTCTCTTGGGCTTGCACTTTGATGCTTATTTACTTTAGCCCTCGCGAGTCTGGATCCTAATTATCGACATTGACTCGGTGGCCCTTGTTGAGTTTATTAATGATTATGTCAAATGGTGAGCTTTTGGGTTTTTGTCATGTATTTAACAGTGTTGGGATACCCAATTATTTTTTTATTGTTCTTGTCGTCTTTTGTATATATGTGACCAATAAAATCCAAGGGTTTTCTTCAAAACTTAGTTCTTTTCTAAGGAGCAAAATTTTGTTTTCTATTTATTTTTGATCTTTTCTTTTTATTTTAGTTTAGTTTCATTATCAAATCGAGTGATTTTTCACCCATGATGGATGATAAGGCGACATACTTTGGTGAAGTATCTAGTCTTTTGAGCGAATTCAGAATATGCAAAATTTCAAAAAGTCATTCAAAATATTATTGGCAAAGTATGAGATGATGTTGAAAAATATAGTTTTTTGGAAACAATGCAAGGAAGTTTATGATCTTTCTCTTAAGTGAGACCACTAAATTCAAGTTTTGGCTCCTCTTTGCAAGGTTTAGTCTTTGACTCGGAGTAATTCACTAATCTCAAATTGCTCAGATTGGTTGGCAGACTAACCTTTTACTTTATAAGTACGATGCCTTGTAGGTGAGATTTTTGAATAATTCTTATACATAAGTGTAGTCTAGAACTTGTCTTGAGTCAATTCAAATAAATAACCTAGGAAAGCTTGGTTTGGAGGATGACCTAAGGCCATTTTTGACCCACCACATAGCCAAATTCCAACCTTAACATTGTTTACCTAGTTAACCCATTTCAGCCTGTTGCCCATTTTTCTATCTTCTTGTAATGATAACCATGCTAAAACACCTAAACCCTTTTGAAATCTTTCTTTTGACACTTAACCTTTTTTGATGCATCACATGATTCTAAATAATAAACATAGGTGATAACCTATGGTTGGGAGTTTTGTATTTAGGAGAATAATGTAAGGGTGGTTCAAACCTCTAGTTTGGGGAAAGAATGTGATATTCTAATATGAGCCAAGAAATATGTATGTAAGGTCATCAAATTATGTTATTAAGAGACAAGATATATTCTTGACGATAAATTTGAATAGCCTTACCCATAGAACTTGATGAAAAATTAGATAAATGACGGGCTCAGAAGAGCTTAAAGTTATAAAATCTCTTGTAAAAATCAAAGAAGTGAAGAAAGAAAATGGTGGGTTAGATTTGGTTTGTAAATGCTAAGCTAGAGGTTAAGGGAAACAAAGAGAACGGTTGGAAGTTGAATAAGGTGCATAATTTGAAAATTTTAGGGTAAAAGGAGATGACTGATTGCGTTGAAGGTGGACATTTAGTTACTTAATCCATATATTCGTTCCCACACCTTAAAACTTCATCTAGACCCACAAGACCTTGGTGATTCTAAACTAGGCTAGTCTACATTAGTGGCAAAAAGCGAAAAGGGCAAGCCTGTGGTTCTAATCATTGTACTTTAATTTCTTTACAAGAGTGAGTGTGAATTCTTTCATTATTTGAGCCCCTTTCAAAATTGAAATTTCTTGTGTGTGTAGAGCTAACTCTTGCATCTCGTGGCATCGATTCTTTGGGGTAGAAGGTGAAGTTTCACTCTCAGTTTGGTAAAATAGATGAGGTATGTTGCAGTGTGAAAATTGAGATAATCTTTGAAAATTTTGTGTTGCCTCATGAGATGCTTCATTGATTTTAAATGTTCATTAGATACAAACTTGCATCTTGCTTCATAGATATGTGTTTATTGACAATATTTTGGTTTACTTGATGTCGTGACATGTTTAAGAAGACTTTTTCGAGCTTTGTTAGTCTATATATTTAGTATAGTATTGTTTTGAGCGGTTTTAAGTGGTCAATCCTATCTCATTAGATTATTCTTGGGTGCTTGAGGACAAGCAACATTTCAAGTTTGGGGGTTGATAAGACGTCAATTTGATGACTTGTTTCCACCCTTTAAAGCTTAACTTATTATGTTTTTTCGATTAATTTGGTGTTAATCTCATGTATAATTCTCGTTTGTGTAGGTAAAGGTTGAAAATGAAGATCAACAATCCATTAAATTTAATGAAAGGTCAAATATGAAAGAAAAAGAGCCCTAAACATCACATGGACGTATTGGGAGGCCACCCACACAAGAGGGTGGCCAAACTGGACAAAAATGCCCCATGTGTGCCCCATTTATGCCCCATCCATGCCTAGTCTTCCATGGATCTACCCAAGCAGATCAAGAGTACGGTGGCATTTTTGTAAATTCTGGCAAATGTGAATTTGCGGCTAAATTGGAGATTTTTCACTTATTTCTACATTATTGAACATTATTGTAGTACTCTTAAGTTATGAACACTATAGAGGGATTCTTAAGTGAAGAATTAGTGATTTATATTCATGATTTATTTAAATTAGAGCTTGGATTTTAAATTCTCTTTGTTTTTTATAGATCAATTTGATGGAAATTTATGTATTTATCTACTTTCTCTCTCTATAAGTAGCTAATTATTTTTCTTGGGGTTATGCTTGAATAGGTTGTGATTAGTGCATGGATTTTGTTTATTTGTCATCCTAATTAACTCTTTGATATGGGTTTTTCGTTCATTCCATTTTTCAAGTAGGAAGTGGTGGTTGCAAACCCCAATTACCAGAGAATCCATATCATCCTTGATAGAAGGGTTATGGGTAAAGAATGGGTCTGAATAATAACTTGAATTCGTTCATTTAATAGCATATGTTAGACTTATAGATGTTAATTGAGGCCATAGATTGGTAAAATTATTACTCGTATGGGGTGTTCAAAAGAACTTATTTGTGATATTTGGTGTTTTATTGAAAAACTGACACTAATAACTCTAGATCTATCCTACCCATGATTTCTAGCTAAATTTGGTCAAATAATCAAATGCCCATGCTAGAAACCACACCTAGGAAGGCATAACCCTAATTCCCATCAATGATTGATTATCTCTAATAGTTTCTAGCTTCGAAATAGTAGTCTTAAAACAAAAAAATTGTTAAATTTGAAATCATTCAAAAAAAACCCCAGTTTTACTTTTATGTTTATTTACCACACTTTACGAGTCAACTTCTAGTTGAATTCCAACACTCAACTATTGATATCTTTGTCTTCACTCCCATCCCTTCCACAACCCCAACTCTGTTGGGTTACTATACTGATGACTGTCATATACACTTCAAAGGGTAGATTGAGCGTCATCAGTTAGGCTAACTGTAATACCCCGTATATTTGTAAGCTATAAAAATGAACCATTGTTCCTACACATGAAACTCCTATATTGTGATTCATATTGGAGTACATGAATTAGGATGAGTATCCTAGTGATAATAGAGCTTATGATGTGTTAAGCATGTTCATAAGAGTCACTTAGAGTAAGCCAAGTTAAGAACTTTAAATCCACCATGTTTCCATGTGTGATTTCACATAGGTCATCTTTAAATGATCATAACTTGGTTTATATATGGTATTTTGCCAGAGTTATACCCTTCAAATTGTAAAGAATTTAATAAGATTTTTGTCGATACCAAATTCGCATAAAACAAACACCCGGTGAAGAAGTTATGGTGATTTAAAGTTTCAGCAGCGTCATTTCAGTCAGTAGTGCATCGCGCCGTAAGCCAAAATGACTTTTTTTTAAATTTCTAGTGTCTCTCCGTGACTCCACCACATCGTGGTGAGTTTCCAGGTCACAAACAAGGAGCAACGTGATATCTCCGCATCGCGCCGGGGGGCCAAATTGGGTAATTTTCACAGAAATTAAATGACGCATCTAGAGGGGTATCTGGGTCATCTTTCCACCCTTATATATATTCAATGAATATAGAATTAAGCCCTTGTTTCACCAAAACATACTCTTTCTCTCAAAATCATCTCAAGAACACATTAGGATTTTCAATTAGGGATTCAAGTTCAAGCAAATTTCTCCATCAATAATCAAGAATCTTTCATCTAAGGTATGCGTAGTGTTCATCTATGGATCCATTTCGTTCATAGAAATCAAGAACCATGTTTTAAATATTATATTGTGATTGTCTTGTTGTGATATGACCATGTACATGTTGATGATTGTTGTTTAAGTTTCAAGATAATATCTAAAGGTATTTTCATGAACTATATGTGTTCGTTAGTTGAAATCCATGAACTTTATGTGGTTTAAAATGGGAAAATTCATGAAAACACACCTAAGCTAAAAGTATGCGTGAAAAGTGTTTGATAGAAGACCTAGGATGATAGAGTTTATGTCCCTTGATTTAATAGTGCTTAAATGACAAGTCCATGCTCGATGCTTTATGATTTCACATGAATTCCACATGATTGATATGCGTCCTTGTTGTGATATGGATTGAGCATGATATTGAAGCTATGCAAGTGTACACATGTTGTATGAATTTCCCTTCCATACGTAAGATGTTGAGAACTATGCTTAGTGTGAAATCCCTTACTTATAATATGGTGAATTGTGGACTCCATTTTTAAGATCAAGTCAGTTATGTGTGTCAGTTTCATTCCATCGAGTCCTGGAGTACTAGTACCCAAAAAATATAGCTGTGTGCCTAGAGTCATGTCATGTTATCACGATAATCTCAGTTAAGCCATGATCTATAGAACTCAGTCAGTTATGTGACTCAAGAAATCTCAAAAATATTATGATCTCAATAAATTCTCAGATAATAGTACTATTCTATCATTCAACGAAAGTCAGTTACTCAGTCCATGTACAACCAGTTAAATCATGCTCAGTCTCTTCAGATGGGAATAGAAGTTAGTACCGAGTGAACCCAAGGATGGGAACTCACCTGCCAGTTTAGGGTGGGATTCTTAGTAGTCATCCTTGTGTTCCAGAACTGCATAGCCAGCGTAGGTTGAGACATCTTAACCTGCCAGATTACGGTTAATGAGATGGCTTAACCTTTTAGTTTAGGATTCCCACCATTCTCATTTAAGTACTTGCCAGCTAAGGGTCACTCACGGCTGTCTTTATCAGTGGTGCTGTATTGACACCCTTCCAGTCAAAGATTTGACCCCAATTAGCTATATGCTTTATTAGGGCATGTCGGTTAAGAAACTACCTCCCACAGTTTCAATCCCAGTCTCAGTAAAATAACTCAGATAGTTCTTCAGATTTCAGTATACCAGAACTGTCAGTTACAGTCAATTCAGTTATAGTACAGAAATCAGGGAGTTCTAGCATATTCAGGACTGTCAGACACAACCATCCATGTTATCAATATTTTACTATTAGTCATGTTAGATAAGTGTAAACCATGTATTATAATACATATATAGATATCATGTATTTACGATTTTAGTGGCTATGTATGCATGTTTGTACTCTTACCTCCATATCAGTTAGTTAGTTAGCATTGTTCATGTATGTGAATCCTTTTGCATTTAGCCTACCTCACTCGTATACTCAGTACTCCTAGTCATACTGACGCATTTTTGCTATGGTGCTTTCATCAGTTAAACCATAGGTTTAGAGGCATGAGTTCCAGATCATCAGTAGCATTCCAGTCGCAGAGTTGTAGTGACTCCTCATCCATTCAAGGATGATATTATTTTATTTCATTCATTATTTCAGTTCAGTTTTGCTAGATGGAGTTAGTTGGAGAAATGTTCCTTAAACTCCTTATTTCAGACAGTATTTAGAGGTTTTTAGATTTAGTTCAGATTTTAGATTCATCTTTTAGTTGTTTTGGATATTTGTTACCTCATATAGATGTTATTATTTATCAGATATTCTATTCTGTTGAACCTTATGGCCTGTTGTTCATGTTTTTCATATTCTAAAAGTATATTATGTTGTGTACAGGTACAGATATCAGTCATGGGTTAGCTTGTGGTACCTTGGAGTCAGAAGCACTGTGTAGCATTTCGGGTACCAGATTTAGGGCGTTACAAACTTTGTATCAGAGCCTAAGGTTTAATATAGTCCTAGGAAGTCTGAAAACCACATCTAGTAGAGTCTTGTGTATGGGTGTGTTGCGCGCCATATTTATGTGCAAGAGGCTATGAGATGTTTTAGGAATAGTTTCCACTCTTTTAGTATTCATGTCGTGCTAGTGAGAATAATGTCAAGTTAAACTCTCAGTCTAATCCGTTCTTCTCTTATTTCAGAGTATGCCTCCAAAGAGAAGAAACCAACCCGCTCCTCAGCCCGAAGATCCTTTGGGAGAACATGTTTCTCATGCGGAGTTTAGGGCCATATTCACCACACTTGCTCAGTTGTGGCTACCTAAAATGAACGGTCACCAGTTATTCCAGCCAATCCAGTGGCCAACTCGGCCACAGTTAGGATTCAAGAATTCACCCGAATGAACCCTCCATCTTTCTTTGGTTCTAACTCTGATGAAGACCCTTAGGAATTTATTGATCTAGTCCAGAAGGTCATAGAGATCATAGGAGTTACTTCTTGTCAGAGTGCTGAGTTAGCCACATACCAGATACAGGATGTTCTCACACTTGGTACAAACAGTGAAAGTTTGAGAGGTTAGAGAATGCAAGTCCTATAGAGTGGGAGGGATTTATCACAACTTTCTTAGACATATTCTTTCCCCAAGATCTGAGGGAGGAAAAAGTTCTTAAGTTCATCAACCTCAGGTAGGGAAATATGACGGTTAAAGAGTATTCTCTCATATTTACTCAGCTAGCCTGATATGCCCCTCATGTAGTTGCAGACAACAGGGCTAAGATGAGCAAGTTCGTGTCAGGAGTGAATGATAGCGTGGTAAATGAGCGTAGGTTTGCAATGCTGAACAATGATATGACTTTAGCTAGGCTCATGAACCATGCTCAGCAATTAGAGGAGTAGAAGATTAGGACTAGGGAGAGGCAGAACAAGAGAGCAAGATTAGGCAGTTTCAGTTTTGCTCAACCCAAATCAGAAGGAGGAAACCGTTTGTAGTTTCGTCCCAAGACAGTAGTTCCAGCTCCTTCCTCCGCCAGTGCCCCAGTGCCAAAATTGAGAGATGGCAACAAAGATCGAGCACCAGGATCTAAGTCTCAGGGTAGTGTCAGTAGTGCCAGAACTAATCCTTTGTTTAGAACATGGTAAGAACCACAAGGGTACCTATAGAGCTGATAGCAATGTTTGTTTTGATTATAGAAAGCCCGGCCTCAGGATTAGAGAGTATCCAAAGTCAGTTCTATGGGGTCAGTAGAATCATTCCACAACCTAGTGCAGTCGTCCAAATCAGCATGGTGCTACTTCCAGTGCTGCTAGTAGGCAACGCCCAAATAGACTTATGCTTTTCAGACCCGACAGAAATAGGAAAATTCTCCTGGTGTCGTTATTGGTATGTTACATATTTTCTATGTTTATGTTTATGCGTTGTTAGATCCATGTGCATCCATATTTTTTGTTACTCCTTATATAGTAGGCGATTTTGGAATCATTCCCGAAATTTTAGTAGATCCTTTTACAGTCTATATCCCAGTGGGTAAAACCATCATAGCTCGGCGAATATACAGGAACTACCCAGTTATGATATTTTAGAAAGCCACATGAGAAGATTTAGTTGAGTTTGAGATGATTGATTTTTATGTCATTCTCAGCATGTGCTTCATTCCGCTACGCCACAGTCAACTGTAGAAATAGGATAGTTTAATTTTAGTTCCCGAATGAGCCTATCCAAGAGTAGAAGGGTAGTACTTTATCTTTCAGGGGTCAGCTTATTTTCTACCTTCGGGCAAGGAAAATGATTTCTAAGGGATGTGTTTATCATCTCATTCATGTTAAAGACTCTGGTTCCGAATCTCCTAGCTTTGAATCAATCCCAGTGGTTAAAGAATATTCAGATGTCTGTCCCAAAGATCTTCCAGGCATTTCTCATGAAAGGGAAATAGACTTTGGCATTGACTTTATTCCAGATACTCAGCCTATTTCAATTCCACCATACAGAATGGAACCAGTAGAACTCAAAAAACTAAAGAATCAGTTGAAGGATCTCTTAGATAAAGGATTCATTAGATCTAGCATTTCCCCATGGGGAGTACCAGTCTTATTCATGCGCAAAAAAGATGGTTCTCTCAGGATGTGTATTGATTACCATCAACTTAACAAAGTTACAGTCAAGAACTAGTATCCTCTTCCCAAAATAGATGACTTGTTTGACCAACTTCAGGGTGCCAATTATTTCTCCAAGATAGACCTCAGATCAAGCTTTCATCAGCTCAGAGTTAGAGAATGTAAAATACCAAAGGTAGCTTTCTGTGCTCGATAGGGTCATTTCAAATTTCTAGTTATGTCCTTTGGTCTTACCAATAACCCAGCCGATTTCATGGACTTGATAAACCGTGTGTTCAAGCAGTACTTGGACATGTTCATCATAGTCTTCATAGATGATATCCTGGTTTATTCTTGCATAGAGCATGATCATTCAGACCATCTCAGAATTGTTCTTCAAACTCTCAAAGATCACCAGCTATTTGCCAAATTCAGTAAGTGCGAGTTTTGGATAAGGTTAGTAGCATTTCTTGGCCATATTATTTCCGGTGATAGCATTAGAGTAGATCCCCAGAAGATCGAAGTGGTAAGAAACTGGCCTTGCCCTGTCTCTCCATTAGATATTAGGATTTTCTTGGGTTTGGCTGGCTATTACAGGCGGTTTGTTAAGGGATTTTATTCTATTACATCCCCCATATCCAGATTAACTCAAAAGAAGGTTAAGTTTGGGTGGTCAGAACCTTACGAGAAGAGTTTTCAGGAATTGAAGACTCGACTCACCTCAGCTCTAATCTTAGCTCTTCCAGATGGTTCAGATAGGTTCGTAGATAATGTGATGCATCAAGAGTAAGTTTGGTTTGTGTCCTCATGCAGCATGGTAAGGTCATAGCCTACGCTCCAGGCAGTTAAAGCCCAATGATAAGAATTATCCTACTCATGATCTTGATTTAGCAGCCGTAGTATTTGCCTTGAAGATTTGGAGGCATTATCTATGCGGAGTTCATATAGATGTCTTCACAGATCATAAGAGTCTCCAATATGTCTTTTCTCAAAAAGATCTCAATCTTTGTCAAAGAAGGTGGTTAAAGCTCTTGAAAAAATATGACATGAGTGTCCTTTATCATCTGGGTAAGGCCAACGTTGTGGATGACGTTCTTAATAGACTCTCCATGGGTAGTTTTTCTCACGTTGCGTATAGCAATAAGAAAATAGCTCAAGAAATCCATCAGCTTGCTAGACTAGGTGTGCGCTTAGTTGATTCTTTAGAGGGTGGTGTATATATTCAGGATAGTTCAGAGTCATCTCTAGTTTCTGAGTTGAAAGAAAAGTAAGACAGGGATCCTAGCCTTGTCAAGCTAAAAGAGTCAATTCAGAATCAAAAAGTAGAGGTTTTCTCCCAACGAGGAGATGGTGTCATTCATTGTCAGGGTCGTCTCTATGTTCCAGGTGTAGATGATTTAAAGCAGCAATTTCTTGTAGAAGCACATGGTGCGCGATACTCTATTCATACAGGGGCCACTAAGATGTACCACGACCTACGGGAGATCTACTGGTAGAGTGGGATGAAGAGAGATATTGTAGAATTTGTGGCTATGTTCCCTACATATCAGTAGGTTAAGATAGAGCATCAGAAACCTAGTGGTTCCATGCAAGAGCTCACCATTCCTACTTGGAAGTGGGAAGAAGTGAACATAAACTTCATGATGGGTTTCCCTTGAACTCATCATCAGTATGATTTAGTTTGGTTCATTGTAGATGGAATGACCAAGTCAGCCCATTTCCTTCTAGTCCACATCGCTTATACAGCCAAGGATTGCGCCAAACTCTATATTAGGGAGTTAGTCAGACTACATGGTGTAACATCATCTATCATCTCAAACAAAGGTACCCAGTTCACCTCTCACTTCTGGAAAGCATTCCAAAAGGTTCCTTGTACCTAAATTCATTGCAGTACAACTTTTTATCCTCATACATATGGTCAAGCAGAAAGGACCATTCAGACTCTTGAAGATATGCTAAGGGCATGTGCAATTGATTTCAAGGGAAGTTAGGATGACCACTTGCCTTTGATTGAGTTTGTATACAACAATAGCTATCATTCCAGTATTAAAATGGTTCTGTTCAAAGCTCTCTATGGTAGAAGGTGCAGATCTCTAATCGGGTGGTTCAAAATTAGTGAGGCCTTAGTCATAGGGCCTGACTTAGTATTCCACGCCTTAGAGAAAGTCCAGTTAATCAGAGAAAGACTCCAGGCTACTTAGAACCAACAAAAGTTGTATATTAACATTCATAAAAGGGATCTCAAGTTCGAGGTTGATGACTATGTCTATCTAAAGATCTCTCCCATGAAGGGAGTGAAGAAGTTCAAAAAGAAGGAAAAGATCAGTCCCTGATATATTTGTCCCTTCAAGATTCTCAATCGCTTAGGCAAGGTAGATTATGAGCTCGAACTACCTTCAGATCTAGTCTAAGTTCATCAAGTCTTTTATGTCTCTTTGTTCAAGAAGTGTATAGGTGATCCATCAGTCGTAGTCCCTATTTAGAGCATTGACAGTCAGAACAGTCTCTTCTATGAGGAAATTTTGGTCGAAATTCTACACTATCAGACTCGTAGACTGAGGAAAAAAGAAGTCCCTCTTGTCAAAGTTCTTTGGCGAGATTTGTCCATTGAGGGAGCTACTTGGGAAGTAGAAGCAGACAAGTGTACCAACTATCCTCACCTCTTTTCCGCCAATCCTGATCAAGCTCAAGGTAACAGTTCTTCTCAAGCTTATTCAGTTTCCCATTCAGTATTCTATACCACTTGGTATTTAGTTCATGCTCATGTTTCATCACAAATCTAGTATAAAGTACCATTGCCTATTCAGTCATGCATTCATGTATCAGTCTAGTGTATAATAATGTATAAATATGCATTGTCATTTGGAGAACTCAGTTATCAGAAATCTCAGTTATGCATTCATGAATCAGTTACTCATATATCAGATATACATGTCCAGCATGATATGTTTAGCTTATCAGCAATGTCCATCATGAAATCATGTTCCAGTAGTGTATATCTTCCACGTACTTCAATTTATCGTCTATCCCCATTTCAGTCAATCTCATTTGAGGATGAATGTTTCCATGGAGGATGAAATCAGCATAAAATGGACACCCGGTGAATTTTGGCAAATGTGAATTTGCGGCTAAATTGGAGATTTTCAACTCATTTCTACATTATTGAACATTATTTACTACTCTTGAGGTATGAACCCTATAGAGGGATTCTCAAGTGAAGAATTAGTGATTTACATTCAAGATTTAGTTAAATTAGAGCTTGGATTTTAAATTCTCTTTGTTTTATATGGATCAATTTGATGGAAATTTTGGTATATATCTATTTTCTCTCTCTATGAGTAGCTAATTCTATATCTTGGGGTTATTCTTGAATAGGTTGTGATTAGTGCATTGATTTTGTTTATTTGTCATCCTAATTAACTATTTGATATGGGTTTTTCATTCATTCCATGTTTCAAGTAGTGGGGGTTGCGAACCCCAATTACCAAAGAATCCATATTATCCTTAACAGAAGGGTTATAGGTGAGGAATGGGTCTGAATAATAACTTTAATTCATCCATTTAATAGCATCTCTTAGACATAAGGATGTTAATTGACACCATAGATTTGTATAATTGTTACTCGTATGGGGTGTTCGAAAGAACTTATTTGTGATATTTGGTGTTTTATTGAAAAATTGACACTAATAACTCTAGATCTAGCCTACCTATAATTTTTAGCTAAATTTGGTCAAATAATCAAATGCCCATGCAAGAAACCACACCTAGGAAGGCATAACCCTAAGTCCCATGAACAATTAATTATCTCTAATAGTTTCTAGCTTTGAAATAGTAGTCTTAAAATAATAAAATTGTTAAATTTTAAATCATTCATAAAAACCCCCAGTTTTACTTTTATGTTTACTGACCACACTTTACGAGTCAACTTCTAGTTGAATTCCAACACTCAACTATTGAAATCATTTTCTTCACTCTGCGTGGATACTTCCACAACCCCAACCCTATTAGATTACTATGTTGATGATGGTCACATACTCTTCAAGCATGTAGTTTGAGCTTAATCAGTTAGGCAAGCTGCAATACATCGTATATTTCTAAGCTAGAAAATAAACTGTTGTTCCTACACTTGAAACCTCTTATCATGTGATTCATATTAGAGTACATGAATTAGTATAAGTATCCTAGTGATAATAGAGCTTATGATGTGTTAAGCATGTTCGTAAGAGTCACTTAGAGTAATCCAAGCTAAGAACTTTTGAAGCCACCAAGTTTTCGTGTGTGATTTCACATAGGTCATATTTGAACGAGCATAACTTGGTTTATAGGTGGTATTTTGGCAGATATATACCCTCTAAATTGTAGATAATTGAATAATCTTTCCATCGATACCAAATTTACATAAAACGGACTCCCGATGAAGAGGTTATGTCGATTTAAAGTTTCAGCAGTGTTATTCAGTCAGTGGCGCATCGCGCCGTAAACCAAAATGACGTTTGTCATGTTTCAGTGTCTCACCACGATTCACCACATTGCTGTGAGTTTACAGGTCACCAACAAGGGACAACGCGATATCTCCACATCACACCGGGGGCCTAAATCGGGTAGTTTTCACAGAAATTAAATGACACATCTAGAGGGGTATTTGGGTCATCTTTCCACCCCTATATATATTCCATAAAGATGGACTTAAGCCCTTATTGCACCAAAACATACTCTTTCTCTCAAAATCCTCTCAAGAACACATTATGATTTTCAATTGGGGATTCAAGTTCAAGTAAATTTCTCCATCAATCATCAAGAATCTTCCATCTAAGGTATGCGTAGTGTTAATCTATGGATCCATTTCATTCATAGAGCTCAAGAACCATATTTTAAATACTATATTGTGATTGTATTGTTGTGATATGACCATGTACATGTTAATTATTGTTGTTTAAGTTTCAAGATGATATCTAAAGGTGTTTTTATGAAGTATATCTGTCCGTTAGCTGAAATCCATGAACTTTATGTGGTTTAAAATGGGAAAATTCATGGAAATACACCTAAGCTAAAAGAATGAATGCAAAGTGTTTGATAAAAGACCTAGGATGATAGAATTCATGTCACCTAATTTAATAGTGTTTATATGACAAGTCCATGCTCTATGCTTTATGATTTCACATGAATTCCACTAATGGATATGCGACGTTCTTGTGATATGGATTGAGCATGATATTGAAGCTATGCGAGTGTACATATGTTTTATGAATTTTCCTTCCATACGAAAGATTTTGAGAACTATGCTTAGTGTGAAATCCCCTACTTATGATATGGTGAATTGTAGACTCCATTTTTATGATCAAGTCAGTTATGTGTTTCAGTTTTCTTCCATCGAGTCCTGGGGGTACTAGTACACAAAAAATATAGCTGCATGCCTAGAGTCATGTCATGTTATCATAATAATCTCAGTCAAGCCATGATTTATAGAACTCAGTTAGTTATATGACTCAGGAAATTTTAGAAATCTCATGATCTCAATAAATTCTCAGATGGTAGTACTATTCCGTTAGTCAACGAAAGTCACTTACGCAGTCCATGTACAGCCAGTTAAATTATGTTCAGTCTCTTCAAATGGAAGCGAAGTTAGTACCGAGTGAACCCAAGGATGGGAACTCACTTGCTAGTTAGGGTGTGATTCTTAGTAGGCATCCTTGTGTTCCAGAACTATGTAGCCAGTGTAGGCTGAGACATCTTAACCTTCCAAATTAGGGTTGATGAGGTCACTTAACCTGTCAGTTAGAGTTCCCACTATTCTCATTTGAGTACCTGGCAACTAAAGGTCACTTACAGCTTTCCTTATCAGTGGGGCGGTATTGACACCCTTCCAGTTGAGGCAATGATTGGACCCCAACTTAGCTATATGCATTATTGGGGCATGTCGGTTAAGAAACTACCTCCCACAGTTTTAGTCCCAGTCTCAGTAAAAGAACTCAAATAGTTCTTCAGATTTCAGTATACCAGGACTGTCAGTTATAGTCAATTCAGTTACAGTACGAAACTCAGATAGTTTCATCAGATTCAGGATTATCAGACACAGTCATCCATGTTATCAAAATTTCAGTAGCAGTCATGTTAGATAACAGTAAACCATGTATTAGTGTACAGATCCAGATATCATGTATTAAAGATTTTAGTTACTATGTATGCATGTTTGTACTCTTACGTTCATATCAGTCAGTCAGTTAGAATTGTTTATGCAAGTAAACTCTTTTGCATTTAGGCTACCTCACTCATATACTTAGTACTCCTAGTCGTACTGATGCATTTGCGCTATGGTGGTTTCTTTCATGTTACACCATAGGTTCAGAGACACGAGTTCCATATTAGCAGTAGCATTCCAGTCGCAGAGTTGCAGTGAGTCCTCATCCATTCGAGGACTATATTATCTTATTTCATTCATTATTTCAGTTCAGTTTTGATAGACGGAGTTAGTTGGAGACATGTCCCTTAAACTCCTTATTTCAGACAGTATGTAGACGCTTTCAGATTTAGTTCAGATTTTAGATTCAGCTTTTAGTTGTTTTGGGTATTTGTTACCCTATATAGATGTTATTATTTATCAGATATTCTATTCAGTTGAACCTTATGGCCTATTGTTCATGTTTTCCGCAGTCTACAAGTATATTATGCAGTGTACAGGTACAAATATAAGTCATGGGTTATTTTGTGGTCCGTTAGGGTCAGAAGCATCGTGTGCATTCCGAGTACCAGATTTGGGGTGTTACACTAACTTATAAGTCACCTCTCTAACCATGTGAAGCATTTCAAAAGGTCCAATATATCTGGGGTTGAGTTTTTCTTTCCTCCTGAACCTCATCACACCATTCATAAGCAATACTCAGAGGAATATCCGGTCACCAACTTCAAATTTTAAGGCGCAAAGTCTACGACCAGCATAAGCCTTTTTCCTAATCCTAGCTGCCCTTAACCTATCCCGAATCACCATGAATCTATCAACGACTTGTGAAACAAGTCATTACTATGGGGTCTAATCTCATAGGTCTCTAACCAGCTAATTGGTGAACAAAATTGCCTACCATATAAAGCCTCAAATAGTGCCATCCAATACTCGAATGGTAGTTCTAAATATATGAAAACTCTTCCAAAGTTAAGTGTTGCTTCTATTGACCTCTAAAATTCATAACACAGGCTCAGATCATATCCTTAATAACCTGACTAGTCTGTTCCTACTGCCCATCACTCTGACGGTGAAAGGTTGTACTAAGATCTACTTTAGTAACCAAATCCTCCTGAAAATCTCTACAAAGGCTAGAAGTGAATAGTGAGCCCTAATTTGAAATAATCCATGCAAATGGACTTTTTCACGAGCATATATACGGGCTACCCTCTCCTCTAGCATTGAAATACATCAATATAGGAATGAAATATGCTGATTAGGTCAGTCGGTCCACAATGAACCAAATTTTGAACAACAAGAGTTGAGAGGCAACCCCAAAATAAAGTCAATGGTAATCCACTCCCACTTTCACTCGAGAATAGGCAACCTCTAAATTAAGCCCGCAGTCTTTTATGCTTGATTTTCACCTGCTAACAACATAGGTAAAGAGATACAGAATTTACCACATCTCTTTTTATACCACTGTACCAATAATTTTACCTCAATCTATATAAATCTTAGTTATACTAGAGTGAATAGAATATATGAAGTTGTAAGCCTCACTCAAAATCGATTGAATAAAGTCTCCAACCCTCAAAACACAAATGTGTCCATCAAATTTATGAATACCCTTTGAATTTGTGGTAGCCCTATTGGACTCACCACTCAACACCTGATCAAGGATGATGCAAAGTCTTATATCCTCAAACTGACGACTCTAAATCTACTCAAAGAGAGTAGACCTTGCCTCACCACTAGAAAGAATTCCTTTAGGATTGAATATATCAAGCGTCAATATCAAGTTGGCTAAGGACTGGACGTCCCATGGCAATGGCCTTTGATAAACTAAGATAGAAGCCAAACTACCCAAACTCTCTGCATTCCAACTCAAGGTATCCGCTACCTTTTGCCTTGCCCAAATAATACAAAATAGAGATCTCATAATAAGCAATTCCATTCATCTATGCTTCCTAGAGTTAAGCTCTCTCAAGGTCATAAGATGCTAAAGACTACGACTATCTATGTAGATCTTACAATTGATGCCACAAAGATAATACCTCTAAATCTATAGCGCAAAAATTACCATTGCCAACTCCAAATCATTAGTAGGGTAGTTGTGTTTGTGCACCTTCATCTGTCTGATACATAAGCAATAACTCTGCCTTGCTGCATCAAAACACAACCCAAACCAACACAGGAAGAATTACAATATACGGTGAATCACTTACCCTCAACAAGAAGATCCAATATAAAAGCTGAAGTGTAAAATCCCTTAAGCTTCCAAAAGCTTAACTAACACTCCACAAACTACTAGAAAGGAACCTTTTTCCAAGGTAATCTGATCATTGGCACTGTAATAGTAGAAAAACCCTCAATGAATCACCAATAGTAATTGGCTAAATTAATGAAGCAACAAACCTCAAATAGAGATATAGGACTGGACCAATCACCAATAGCCTCAATCTTCTTTGGGTCTACCATAATCCCATCCTGAAACCCCACACATCCAAAGAATGTCACCAACTTAAACCAGAACTCACAATTACAGGATTTGGTAAGAAGCTTATGATATCTCAAAGCCTAGAGCACAATCCTCACAGGCTGCATATGTACGTGTCTACTCCTTAAATACACCAAAATATCATTGATGAACACAATTATAAAAGAATCTAAATAAGTCCTAAACACGCGGTTCATCAAATCCATGATAGTGATTGGGGCTTTGTTTAACACAAAATACATCAGATGGAACTCATAATGGCCATAAAAAGTCCTAAAGGATGTCTTTAATATATCTTTTGCTTGAATCATCAACTAATGGTAATTAGACCTCAAGCCAATCTTATAAAATACCACTACTCCCTGAAGCTGGTCAAAAAATTTATTGATACGAGAAATAAGATACCTATTCTTTATTGTCACCTTATTAAGCTATATGTAGTCAATACACGTACGTAAGGATACATCCTTTTTATTTACGAACAAGACCAAAGCACCCCAAGGTGATATACCTGATCTAGGAAAACCCTTAACCAGAATATCCTAAAGCTGAGAATTTAGTTCCCTAAGCTCAGTAGAGTCTATATGGTAAGTTTCCACAAAAATAGGTTGGGTGTTTGATTCAAGATCAATAATAAACATAATATCACACTCGAGAGGAAGACTAGGTAGATCGGTAGGAAAAACATCAAGAAACTAATCAACTGTAGGAATGGAGACAAGTGACGTACTCTCTATGCTAACATCATAAATATAAGTGAGATAAGACTCCTAACCCTATAAAATAAGTCTCCTAGTCTGAATATAAGCTATAATACCCATTGGCTCATGTGTAATAGATCCCTGCCACACAATCGAGGGAATATCGGGCATGAAAAGGTAATGGCCTTGGCTAAACTATTCAAGACTGCATGATAGTGTGATAACCAATCCACGCCTAGAATCATATCAAAATCCACCATGTCTAATTAAATAAGATCATCTTGAGAATCAAACTCTCAAACAGTCATAACATATGATCTATAAACCCAATATACTGTAAAAAAGTCACCCTGGAAAGTATATACACATAATGAAATAGATAAGAAATCCCATGATAACTCTAACCGCGGGTCAAAATAAGTAGATATATAAGAGTATGTGGATACCAGATCAAATAAAGCAAAATCCAATTGATGGTACACTAAAATTGAACCTGTAACAATAGCATCTAAAATCTCAACCTAAGGTCTAGCAGGTATGGCATACAAATAAATATGCTCGACACCTAATTAGGCTCTTGAATGAACTCTTTTCTTACCTACCTAAGGACCTCCACAAGATCCTAGAGGCCACATTGACGGCCATGCATATCACCTCTAGCAAGGGGAGTTACTGCCCTAGTCAGGAGGACATTCTAAGTTGAAAGAACATCACTTCATGACTGAGGCACTCTCTCAAGAAATAGACAAAGGCCTCACAAACATAAAATGCCCCAGGCGTGGTACCAAACCTAAAAGATTTGGCTGACCTAAAATAACTACCATAGATAGAAAAACAAGAAGACAAAGCCCTTAAAGATTGACCACTACTCTGTCTAATAAAATCATCATAACTAATCTGGCCTCCACTGGTGATCTGAAGGGAAGTATGGATGGGCCTACTAGACTGACCCTAATTCTAATATGGCTGACGCAGAGGGTACCTACCTTGAGAAACACTTCCTCTGAATTGTGAGCCAGTACAACTTTGGCTGAAACTACCCTAATATTGCAGCCTTTTATCACTTCCCCTCGGGCCTCGAGATGCATCTCCTCCATAACCTGCGCATAATTAGAAACCTCAATAAAAGATCTACCAGTAGCAACCAAACTCTGTGTATCCATGTATAGAAGAAATCTTAATCCATAAATAAAACACTAAACTCGCTCATACTTGGCCATTAAAATATATGTCGCATGCGTTGCCAACTTATAAAATTGAGATTCATACTCCACAATAATGATGAAGCCCAACGTTAACCTTAAGAATTGATCTCTCAGATAATCCCTAAGACTATGAGGCATATACTTCTCTAAGATGACCTCAAAGAACTAAGTCTATGTCAATGAGGGAGATCCAATTGGACTGTAATGAAGATTACATCTCCACTAATTTTGAGTCATAAAATCCAACTCAAAAGTAATGTAATCCATATCACGAGTCTAAACTAGCCTAAATTATGGAGCCTATCCTCGCAAGCAATTAAGAATCCATAAGCATTTTTTCTTGGTGCACCAAAAAACATAGGCAAAGTTAACTAAAAAATTATACCCTACATCTTCTACTTCTCAACAGACAAAGAAGGAAGGGCAACCACCGGTTGAGAAACTACCAGAACAAGAAGGACCTCAACTCTCGGAGCCGTAGCTATAGGTTGTTCCTTGCCTTAGAAACACTTTGATGCACAAATTAAAAACCATCACATGGTGCACTACCAACCAATCCCAAGAGCTGAACTAATGCTTTCCTAAATAATAAAGACAAGATAAACCTGATAGAGTATGGGCTGGTCCCTAGCCCACCACTAGCTAGATGGAAGAATCTTTGTCTTAAGAGAAGAAATAGGGTATGATGAAGGCCCCTAATCCTAGTACCTAGCTGAGGATACATCTATAGGTTGTAATCAACCTTCAAGTTATCCATGAACTATGATAGGATGCCTAATCGTGCGCTCGGGGTCCTCATCTCGAGTAGCAATAGCATGTCGTCTAGCAATTTATAAAAGAGTAAAACCAAGTAATGATAATAATTTAAAAGATATAAAATATATTGATAACATCCAAGGACTTTGAAGTATCGATACAAGAGCCACTAATCAAGATAAATATGAGTACTATAATAGTCAAATATACAGTAGTCTTGAATAATGATAAACTGCAAGAGTAAAGGAAGGAGAAAAGGTCAAATTCAACTTTTACAGCTTACCCTATCTCAGAACTCTAAGAAATGCAATCACAATGACAACTAGTACCCGAATCTGCACCAAAAAGGTAAAAAAGTGTAGTATGAGTACCAACGTCTCGGGCACTCAAAAGGAATCATCGGACGACTGATTTAAATCATAATATATATAAAATAAAGATGGAAGATCAATAGTCTAATTTAAGGTAAAATTGCAAACCTAGAATAATGCTCCACGTACTGTAAATAATTAAATCAGAACAATCATATAAAGGAACACATAGCTAACATTAAATACCTAGCCCCAAAAAGCCAGTAAGTGTAGAAAAAATAATCCAATATGGGATCCCATAAGCTCGGAGGGAGAAATCAACAAAAGATATAACAAAAAATACATTAATTAACCACCTCTCAAAGATAATAATTGTTATGCTTAATACCATAAATATATTATTAATAACCACTTAATGTCAGACTCAAATCAGAACTAATATAATTATCACCATTAATTGTCGGACTTAAACTAGAACTCATATCATTATTACCATTAATTATCAAACTTGAAGTGGAACTCATTTCCTGAACAATACTGGTATCAAATCGGTCTTAGTATCATGAACCATCAAACTTGAACCGAATGTAGTATCAACTCAAAAGTACCAATCTAGCATAAGTATCATGTATACAGCCTCTCCAAACTTTAAAATAAACATTTAAAGGCTATAGAAAGCTTATAAAATCTACTAGGAGCTAAAAATAGTCTTGGCCTAAGGTGGCTCGGAGGGGCCCACTCCTAGTTCCCAAAATTCCATGCTAAGTCAAATTTTACCCGGACTAGGCTAAGCTGTCTAGTTTCATTATTAGAGATTAAATAAGCTACAATTAGACTTTTTATAGCAATTTTACCTAAACATGAGCAACTAAGTCGATTATCCCTATTTACGATTCCCAAATTAGCTAATAGATCCAAATTACACTAAATACACTTCTAAAAACTAATTACCAACCCATATATAGCATATTAATATAAATATACTACAAATTAGCACAATCTATGAGGCAGGAAAACCTAGTCTACCAAGACATCGAAGAAAGCCTAAAGAAATCTGTTAAGTTGGTGAATTTTCCATTCGAAAAGCTTACATGTGATCTATGCTATCAAAATGATAATCTACTCATCAATACGAGAAAAATAATACCTATATTTCACTTTTATACTTTGGATCCAAAATTACGTAAAAATCCTATTTAGAGCCAGCTTGCAGAATCACACATTCAAAATCATCAACATATTTCTCTATGCTCAAGGAGCATTTACGCTCAACAATGGGTAAATTCTTAGCCCAAATGGTGCTAAGATAAACCCACCAATAGTCTAGGGATTTTGAGAATTAATAGAGAATGTACAATGAATTTAATGAAAACTTACCAAGAATCAGAGAAAAATGAGTAATTTACGCTTTCAAACACCCCAAAATCCCCTATTAATGTTTCTCCCATGTTTTCACACGTTTTAGGGTTTTTCACTCTTGAACTTGTTTGAAAAAAAAGAGAAAATTAGAATAAGTAGTCCATTTATTGTCTCCTAGGTGACTCTAAATCAGGCACTAGGCTGCTTTAGTGGTCAACACTAAAGCAGTGCCCATGCTTACCTACCATGCCACTAATGCAGACAAGTTGGCAATAAAGAAACTTTTACTTTAGTGGTTAGCTTGCTGCTAAAGTGACTCACTTGGGAATGTCGAGCCACTAAAGCACTCAGTTTGCCGCTTTAGCAAATGCACCAGCTGAGTGCATCAGCTGGATACTTAAAATCTCCACCGACCCCTCATAATTCATTCAGAATCTCATATATGCAAATAAACTATGCTATCTTATCAAATTTGATATTTCATACTCAATGGCTCTGTAAAAATTTCCATTCGAGGTTATTTCAATGAGAACTAGGTCCTACACTATTTTTCTTAAGTTTTGTCCAATAGCCTAAAATAATTTTGGAAGCCTGGGACCCAAACCAAAGGTCCACCTAGACTAAAATTGATGTGTTGGAGCTATTGGAACCATTAAAATTAACATATGAGGCCATTCCCCAAAATTTTTCACCCGGTAGCTAATTTTTACTATAAAAGACTTCAAAAAAGGGAATTAGCTCTAAAAACCAAACAAAATTCTCGGCAATTAAGCTGTCAGCTTTAGCAAGTCATAAATGATTTGGGGTAGCTATAAGAAAGCTCTAACTAAAGAAAATGCATGGAAACATAGAAAATAACCTAGAGGGTCATTATATTTTCCTTAGTTGTTCCTTGCCCAACTCATAGCCTATGAACTTGTCTAAGTCATGATAATCCCAAAACCATAGGATTTCCTTATCCTATCTAACCCTTTTCATGACATAGCCATACCTTACCTTACATGTCGTAGCCAAGACACTACCAAGGTCTTACCATGCCATGGAAACTTGTGGCCACACTGACAGACTGACCTTAAGAAAAGATAATCTTAACCTATTGGGTTATGTATAGGATCATTTTATAAAATGATAGACATACATGATCTACTTAAATCATCAAGTTAAGATTCTAACAGGTACCATCACAACTTGGAATAATTTTAGATTATGACTTAGAAAGTTTTGAATTTCAAGGGTGTTATTTTTATTGTAAACACAACTTCCCATTTCTTGAAATAATTTTCTTAATTTTACTTTCAAGTGAGTGTTACTTCCAAATATTTGTTTGGGGAGTGAAGATCTAAAGACAATCGTTCACAGAGCTACATTACTATTTAGAGCCTTACTTGTCCAACAAACACAAAGCCAAGTTGTGCCTTAAAATTACAAGCTAATTAGAGTTAGAGTCAATTATATGAATCCTGACTATTCCATTACGTTCCAACTAGATGACCCATCCCATTCAAATGTTCAATAACTATCTCACTCGGTTTGTTCTATTTTTCATTTTTCTTTGCACTCATCAAAGAGAATCTTGACAATATATTTTCATTTTGAGGTAATTTTAAAAAAACTTATATGGGGTAAAAATAGCTTGGAAGGATACTGGTCCAAGTTCGGTTGAGTGTAACCTAGGCCAACCTATGAGGGGAATGTATTGAGAATGAGTCTAGTATAAGGGATGGCCATTTGGGGAAAATAGAAGTAACCTAAGAGAACTACAAATAGCGACTACATACAAGGGGCTAACAATGAGGACAATGTGTCAGTCCATATATGTACCAGGGCGACTTTCATCCAAACCATGTAGATGCGTAGTACTAGGCTATCATCCCCCAATAGTTCAAGGACAAATAGCCAAGGGTCATTGGATGTGGAACTATGCGCTCAGAGAATAACATTATCCTATTATTTGAAAGGCAACCTCCAGACCCTATAAACTGTAATGGCCCAAAATATCATCCCGAGATGCCACACGGTGCCTAATACAATAACATACACGCTACGCTAAGGATATATATATAAGTAAATATCATATCACATCGCACATGGCGCAGAATATTGTTAGACTGTACATATATGAAATGTCTATACACAAACCAACCCAACAATACACTAGTCTGACATAGCCTCTATACAGCAAAATCAACGAGCCATTGGGACAAATCCCCAACTGACCCAACAGACCAAAGGGATCACAAAACAACAGCACCAAAACTAGCAACTTAGTCCTCGAACCATGAGGACTCACCATTAAAGGAATATAGATGCGAGACTCAGATATCACTGTCACAGCTGCGGATGAGTACCTGAACCTACATCATGGTAAGAATATATCCCATAGAGAAATATGTGGGTTAGCACAAGATACATACTGAGTATGTGGGGGTGTATGCAAAATATAAATAATATCATAAATTTCGTAAAAATATACATACGAACCAGAATGACACACCTGGATTGAGTGACATTGAATCATGCAACTCATAACATCTTAGATAGGAAATGTAGGAGAAAAACCTCATAAATCATTATAGATCATCATAGGCAACTTGACTTACCACGTCAAAACTCGGAGTGACTCGATATTTTAATAAACATGACTCTTATGGATAGGGGAGTTTCCTATAACCGACAACACCACGTGAGCTATGTGGAATACAAACATTTGAAACCCCCATTGGCGGGAGCGTCTGTAACGCCCCAAAAATGGGTCCCGGAGCATCACACAGTGCTTGAGGCTACGAGTAGCCCCAAGCTAACCCTTTGAGACATTTTTTTCAGTTCAACACAAATCAACAGGGTTTCCATAAATAACTCTCAAATATCAACAGAGTAATCATCATCCAAGAATAAAAGAATTTCAGAAAGATAACGAAATACGACTTATTAGTCAACTCCTAACATCTATACTAGTCTGACAAGCCTCTAAGAAAATCAATAAAACCAGTGAGCCATTGAGACATGCCCCAGCTGACTCATACTCAGTTATCAAAGAGGACGCACCACAACAGAGAATGTAGAACAGTATGCCTGAAGAATCACTGTCAAACTTGGAACTGAGCACCTGAACCTACATTTCGAGAAAATGCAGCCTACATCCGAAGATATGGGTCAGTACCATAGAAACAGACCGAGTATATGGGGGTGTATACAGTTGTATAAACATCATCATCATAAATATTTATAAGAAATATGCAGGATGTATGAAAGACTCACATAGCCTGAAGAAAATCATCATAACCATGAGAGGATGAAATAAGTACAATAACACATGTGACTCATCATATAATTTGTCAATCACTTTCAGTTCATCAAGAATATCAATTCTCATAATGTAAATATCAGTTAAATCTTTTGAAAGAACAACTTTCATAATTTCACTTTCAAATCACTTCACCATTCACCTAGACACAAGGAAACACATACAGTGGGAGATCGTATAGCCGACATAAACCATATGAGTTGTATAGAGTCCAACGTACAACTCACGTTGGGGATAGCCGTACTATCCTTGCCATCGAAGTAGGACTATCACTATCAAATCCACACAAACTAGTGATCACTATATAAATCAGCCCCAGGCTTACTCCTACGGGGGCACGTAGTTCTAGGGAAGTAAGGTCGCTTTATACCTCCCACTAAGTGCTAAAGATTTCTCTCAGACTTAGCTCAAACCATTTCAAAGAAAATCCACAACAAAACAATTTTAGTAGTATATAAATATACATCGGGAGCCATCATGCTTCCCATCTATCAAAATCAACCACGTTGTGGATTTCTTTCACATTCGAGTTCAAAATAACTCCATTAAGACTAAAATGTCAAATCATTCAAAATATCTCAAATATTCAACACCAACGTGCTTATAACACACACTTTCTCAAAAAAAACACAATTTCCAATGGGGATTCACGACCCAAATATCAAAATCATGATAAATATCGTTCAAGATTCATGCTTTATATCTCCACACATGTAAATTCATCTTTCAAAATCATAAACATCAAGATTTCATAATAATCATCATAAGATATGGGTTCATGCTTCAAATTCGTAAAATATCAAATAAAAATATGCCTTTGTAAAGAAAATTACTATTGGGCACAAGAACGAAAGAGAGTTCTTGCTGAAACAGCCCACATACCTTGAATGATGAACTTTAGATTGATACTCATTTTTGAGATGTTAATTGTGCCTTTGAATAATTGTTCTTGGAGTTCTTGAACTGGGAACTTGGAATCTTGAATAAATTTGCAGAATTAATGGTGAACTTTGGAGGTTCTTGAAGTTGGATGTAGGAGCTTAGGGTTTTCTTTTTGAGGGAATTTGATGAAATACGACATATAATGCTTCTAATAGGTTTTAATATAGGGTTTGGATGGATTTTGGGTGAGGGAAAATTACCAAAACGCCCCTAAAAATAAAAAAAATCTCGAATCTGTCCTTTGGTGGACTATTTTGATAGTCTAAAGTAGATCAACCATAACATTTTATTCTACTATTCAAATTGGATAAAACTAATTTCATTAGAAAGAGGACTCACATATCTTTCCGTTGATATATAGTATCTCACACATATCATTATGTACGAGCAGTTATGATCATTTAATATTGACCCAAAAATTTGCTTTTGATAGGCTGAAGTAGATCAACCATAACTTTTTTGCTCCGATAGACAAATTGGATGAAACTAATTTCATTAGAAAGAGGACTCATAGAGCTTTCCGTTGAGAAATAGTTGATCACCTAAATCATTATGTACAAAGAGTTATGATCGTTTAAAGTTGGAGCAAAAATACGCAGGCCTCAGTAGTTTTTCCTGCACGTTTTACTGTTTACTGCTATTCACGGTTCGATCGGAATGTTCATAACTCGCTGCTCAGGTGTCCATTTTGGATGACCCACATATTATTGGAAATATTATTCGATACTCTATGCAATGGTTGGTTATAATCTAAGACATTCTGCACGAAAAATTTATAATTCATTCTAGAAGATAGAACCCAACACGTTTATGCACAAAATTTCAACGAAAAATTTCCCGGGCTATTACATCATCCCCCCTTAAAAACATTTGTCCTCGAATGACGCTATATATGCCAAGAATAGATAGGGAATAGAGCATACAACTGAAACCCTTCGTTAGACTCATCACCACATCGTTTCTCACTCCGAATGCAACATAGAATGCATAAATTCAAGAAACTACAGCTGAACACATAATAAATGACAGCTGAACTGCTGCAACTTTTATCAAAAGTGCATGATTTAGGAAAGAACGGTACCTTCAACTTGATCGGAGTTCGCAGAAAATAGGTGTGGGTACTTGGATTGCCTATCTACCTCAGCTTCCCAAGTTGCACCCTCAACAAATTGGTTTCGCCACAACACCTTGACCATGGGAACTTCTTTGTTCCTTAGTCTTCAGATACTGAAATCAAAAATCTCAACAGGAATCTCATCAGAAGAGAAATTTTCTTGAATGTCAATACTCACAGAGGAATCCACTACCACAACATCATTAATATGCTTTCTAAGCATAGAGACATGGAATATTGGATGAACAAAGGACAGCTCGGATGGTAACTCAACCTCATAAGCTACCTTACCAACACGGCTAAGAATTTTATAAGGACCAACATAATAGGGACTAAGCTTCCCCTTCTTTCCGAATCTCTTCACCCCCCTCATGGGTGAAATTTTCAGATACACTAGGTCACCAACTTCAAACTCAAGGTCTCTCTTTCTAACATCCGCATATGACTTCTGACGACTCTGCACAGTTTTCAATCTTTCCCTGATCAACTTAAATTTTTCCATAGCCTCAAATACCAAATTAGGACCACTCACAGCCATTTCACCCACCTCGAACCAACCTATGCATGATCTACACTTCCTCCCATATAAGGCTTCAAATGGAGCCATGCCAATACTAGACTGGAAACTATTATTGTAAGAAAACTCTATCAACGGTAAGTGATCAGCCCAACTTCTCTTAAAGTCAAGTGCACAAGCTCTCAATATATCTTCTAAGGTCTGGATGGTCCGCTCAGCCCGACCATCGGTCTACGGATGTAAAGAAGAACTAAAAAGCACTTGGGTACCATGACCCTTCTGAAAAGCTTTCAAAAATTGCGAAGTGAACTGAGTAACCTTATCCGAAATAATAGACAAGGGAACTCCATGCAGTCTGACTAGCTCTCGGATATACAATCAAGCATAATCCTCAGTAGTATATGAAGTATGAACAGGCAAGAAATGAGCAGACTTAGTCAACCTATCAACCACGACCCAAATGGAATCATGATGGCATCGGGAAGGACGTAAACCATTCACGAAGTCCATATTTATCTTTTCCCACTTCCAGGTGGGAATACTAAACTCTTGCATCATACCACCAGGTCTTTGGTGTTCAACCTTAACCTATTGGCATGTTGCAAACTTAGCTACAAAGGCTGCTATATCTTTCTTCATGCCACTCCACCAATAGATTTCCCACAAGTCTCGGTACATCTCTGTGGCACCAAGATGAATGGAATATCGCGCCCCGTGCACTTCAGCCATAATCCTCTGTCTCAGATCATCAACATTCGGGACACATAATCTACCCTGCAATCTCAACACACCATCTCTCCCTTGGGAGAAAACCTCTACTTTTTGGTCCTTGACTGACTCCTTCAGTCTGACTAAACTAGCATCTAAGTATTGTTTTTCCTTCACTTTCGAAACCAAGGAGGATTCGAAACTACTCTGAACCCCTATACTACCTTCAGCAGAGTCAAACAACCTAACTCTCAATCTACCCAAATGATGTACATCACGAGCCAACTCTTTCTTACCTTCTACCACATGCGAAACACTACCCATGAACACTCTACTTAGGCCATCTGCCATAATATTGGCCTTTCTCGGATGGTACAGCACACTCATATCATAGTCCTTTAATAATTCTAACCATCGTCTCTGCCTAAGATTAAATTCTCTCTACGTAAACACATACTGCAGACTCTTATGATCACTGAAAACATCAACATAGAAACCATACAAATAGTATCTCTAGATTTTCAAAGCAAACATAACAACAGCCAACTTAAGGTCATGGGTGGGGTAATTTTTCTCATGGGGTTTCAACTATCTAGAAGCATAAGCTATCACCTTACCATTCTGTATCAATACGCAACCCAAACCCACTCTCAAAGCATCACAGTACACCACAAAACCATCAACACCATCAGACAAAGTCAAAATATGGGTTGAAGTGAGTCGAGTCTTCAACTCCTGAAAACTCTTCTCACAAGATTCGGACCATAAGAACTTCACTTTATTTTGGATCAATCGAGTTATAGGAGACTCTATAGAGAAGAAACCCTCAACAAAATGGTGTTAATAGCCAGCTAAACCCAACAAACTTTGGATATCAGTCGAAGAAATAGGTCTAGGCTAATTTTTAACAGCTTCGGTCTTTTGGGGGTCAACTCTAATACCCTCGAAAGAAATGATATGACCCATAAAAGCAACTTACCTTAGCGAAAACTCACACTTACTGAACTTGGCAAACAACTTATGATTTCTAAGGGTTTACAAGACAGTTCAGAGATGATCTAAATGTTCATCCTCACTACGAGAGTACACCAGTATACCATCAATGAACACTATGAAAAACATATCCAGATATGGTCTGAACACTCGATTCATGAGGTCCATGAAAGCTGTTGGGGCATTAGTTAACCCAAAAGGCATAACAAGAAACTCAAAATATCCATAACGAGTTCAGAAAGCGGTTTTTGGGATGTCACACTCGCTAACTTTGAGTTGATGATAGCCAGAACTAAGTTCTATCTTTGAGAAATAAGTTGCACCTTGCAATTGGTCAAATAAATCATCTATTCTTGGAAGGGGGCACTTATTTTTTACGGTAACTTTATTCAGTTGGCAGTAATCAATGTACATACGCAAAGAGCTATCTTTCTTTCTCACAAGCAACACAGGAGCACCCCAAGGAGAAACACTGGGCCTTATGAAACTCTTATCTAGTAGATCTTTGAGTTGCTCTTTCAACTCCTTAAGTTCTGCAGGGGCCATACAGTAAGGAGAAATAGAAATGGGCTGAGTATCGGGATGAAGATCAATCCCAAACTCTATCTCTCTATCAGGAGGTATCCCTGGGAGATCATCTAGAAAGACATCAGAAAACTAATTGACGATGTTAACAGACTGATGAGTTAGAGTATCAGACTTAGTCTCTTTGACTATAACCAAATGGTAAATACACCCCTTGGAAATAAGCTTTCTAGCTTTGAGGTAAGAGATAAAATGACTCTTGGGTGACACAGAATTCCCAGACCACTCAAACACGGATGCACCCGAAAACTAAAACTTCACCACTCAGGTCCAACAATCAATAGAGGTATAAAAAGAATATAGCCAGTCCATACCTAGAATCACATCAAAATCTACCATGTGTAACTCAATCACATCAGCCAACAAGACTCTATGAAGAACGGTAATAGGACACTTTTTATAAACTTTCTGGGAAACAATTGAATCACCCACTGGGGTTGAAACTAGGATAGGCTCAGGACTCATTTCAAAATTCACAGCAATCAAAGGTGTAACATATGAGAAGCTGGATCCAGGATCCAACAAAGCATAAACATCAAACTGAAATATACGAAGCATACCAATAACAACATCGGGAGAGTCCTCCTATTCCTGGAAGGATGGTAAAGCATAGAATCTATTCTGGTGCTGCCCGCTAGCATTGCTAGAAGAGGTGCCATAAGCTGGGGCTGGACATGTAGCTGGAATTGGAGCACTAATAGTCTGAGTCTCGGTCTGAGGGTGATAGTCACGACGCCCTTATCCATCCTGTGGACAATCTCTAGCTCTGTGGCCCATGTCAGCACACCGGAAATAACCTCTCTTCTTACCCCAACACTCACCTGAATGAGCCCTACCACACTTAAGACACAGGGGATGATTTGGCTTACTGCCAGTACTGTACTGGGACTTGGATGTATATGACCTACTACCTTACTCCTGCCTACCTCTAGGCACGGGAGCACTAGCAGATGATGGTGCTGGCATAGATGAACGATCCTGATACTGAAGACGACTCCCTCCCTGCAATCTAGTCTAACCCTATCCATACTGCTGGAACCTAGCTTTCTTATTCCCTCTCATTCTATCTCTCTCCTTAATCTTTTCTACCTTAATCTATTGGGCATGAGTCATCAGCCTAGAAAGATTTATCTCACTATTCAGCATAGCAGACCTACACTCCTTAACCACATAAATAGACACTCCAGTCATAAACTTACTCATACTAGCCCAATAATCATCCACTAAGTTAGGAGCATACTTGGCCAACTGATTGAACTTTAGACATTACTCCCTAATAGTCATAGAGCCCTGTCGCAGGTTCATAAACTCTTCCACCTTAGACTCTGTTATATCAAAAGGGAAAAACTTGTCCAAAAATGCATCCTGGAACTCTTACCAAGTTATGGGACAACTCCCTCACCTCTACCTTTCCTTTATGCAACAACCCAGTTATAAGCAAGGTCTTTCAACCTATACGCAACAAAATCCACACTATATTCCTCAGATACATGTATCACCTGAGTAATCTTCCGTACCTTCTCTAAAAATAACCGTGGATCCTCATCAGACTTAGACCCATAGAATTCCAGCGGATTTAACTGCATAAAGTCATGGATCCTGGAAGCAGCTGAATCACCTCCCTACTGCTGTGGAGCCGGGGTCGGGTTGGCCTGAACATTTGCAGTAACAACTTAGGCCAGCACCTAAAAAGATGCCTAAAATTCAGCATGAGACACGTTTTTATTCAATGGGTCAGCGGGTTGAGGTTGCTGACCATCATTATTTCTTCTCGTCCAATGTGGAG
Organism: Capsicum annuum; assembly: GCF_002878395.1. Classification (NCBI taxonomy): domain Eukaryota; kingdom Viridiplantae; phylum Streptophyta; class Magnoliopsida; order Solanales; family Solanaceae; genus Capsicum; species Capsicum annuum. The sequence continues at coordinate 154,521,680 of NC_061121.1, read as the reverse complement.
GCATATTTCTGAAAGAGGAGAGCACAATCAATAGCAGAGAGAGACACTTTAAGCACGATAGACTTCTGAAAGAAAGAATCACACTTTTTCCTAAAATATCTTGTAGTCTCTTGCTCATAGATGTGGCGCGCTACACACCGATGATCAAGACTCTACTTAACGCGGCTTGTCAGACTCCTTAGGACACCTTAAAACCTAGCTTTGATACCAAGTTTATAACGCCCCAAAAAATGGGTCCCAGAGCGTCACACGGTGTTTGAGGCTACGAGTAGCCCCAAGCTAACCCTATGAGCCATTTTTATTCAGTTCAACACAAATCAATGCGGTTTCCATAAATAACCCTCAAATATCAAAAAAGTAATCATCATCCAAGAATAAAAGAATTTCAGAAAGATAACAAAATACGACTTATTAGTCAACTCCCAACATCTATACTAGTCTGACAAGCCTCTAAGAAAATTAATAAAATCAGTGAGCCATTGAGACATGCTCCAACTGACTCATATTCAGTTATCAAATGTAAACAATTCCGTGAAACTAACATCAGATATCACATCCTCAGAACATGAGGAGTCACCACAACAGAGGATATAGAATAGCATGCCCAAAAAATCACTGTCGAACCTGGAACTGAGCACCTGAACCTACATTCTGAGAAAATGCAGTCCACATTCGAAGATGTGGGTTAGTACCATGAAAAGGGACCGAGTATATGGGGGTGTATGCAGTTGTATAAACATCATTATCATAAATATTTATAAGAAATATGCAAGATGTATGAAAGACTCACATAGCCCAAAAAAAATCATCATAATCATGAGAAGATGAAATATGTACAATAACACATGTGAGTCATCATATAATTTGTCAATCACTTTTAGTTCATCAAGAATATCAATTCTCATAATGTAAATATCATTTAAATCTTTCAAAAGAATAACTTTCACAATTCCACTTTCAAATCACTTCACCATTCACCATAGACACAAGGAAACACATACACTAGGAGATCTTATAACTGACATAAACCATGTAAGCTACATGGAGTCTAACATACAACCCACATTGGGGAGAGCCATCCTATCCTTGCCATCGGAGTAGGACTATCGATATCAAATCCACACAAACTGGTGATCACTATATAAATTAGCCTTAGGCTCAATCCTATGGGGGCACGTAGTTCTAGGGAAGTAAGGTTGCTATATACCTCCCACTCAGTGCAAATGATTTCTTTCAAACTTAGCTCAGATCATTTCAAAGACAATCCATAACAAAACAATTTCAGTAATATATAAATATACATCGGGAGCCATCATGCTTCCCATCTATAAAAATCAACCACGTTGTGGATTTCTTTCACACTCGAGTTCAAAATAACTCCATTAAGACCAAAAGGTCAAATCATTTAAAATATCTCAAATATTCAACATCAACGTGCTTATAACACACACTTTCTCAAAAAAATACAATTTGTAATAGGGATTCACGACCCAAATATCAAAATCATAATAAATATCGTTCAAGATTCATGCTTTATATCTCCACACAAGTAAATTCATCTTTCAAAATCATAAATATCAAGATTTCATAATAATCATCATAAGATATGTGTTAATGCTTCACATTCATAAAAAATCAAATAAAAATCATGCCTTTGTAAAGAAAATTACTTTTGGGCACAAGAACGAAAGAGAGTTCTTGTTGAAAAACCCCACATACCTTGAATGATGAACTTTAGATTGATACTCATTTTTGAAATGTTAATCGTGCCTTT
>NC_061121.1:154513473-154519806 GCF_002878395.1 Capsicum annuum | reverse complement strand
TTTTGAAATGTTAATCGTGCCTTTGAATGGTGGTTCTTGGAGTTCTTAAATTAGAAACTTGGAATCTTGAATAAATTTGCAGAATTAATGGTGAACTTTGGAGGTTCTTGAAATTGGATGTAGGAGCTTAGAGTTTTCTTTTTGAGGGAATTTGACGAAATATAACATATAATACTTCTAATAGCCTTTAATATAGGGTTTAGATGGATTTTGGGTGAGGGGGAATGACCAAAACGGCCATAAAAATCAAAAAAATTTATTGAATCTGTCCTTTGGTGGACTATTTTGATAGTCTGATGTAGATCAACCATAATGTTTTAATCTAATATCAAAATTGGATGAAACCAATTTCATTAGAAAGAGGACTCTCATATCTTTCCGTTGATATATAGTATCTTACCTAGATCATTGTGTACAAGGAGCTATGATCGTTTGAAGTTGACCCAAAAATTTTCTTTTGATAGGCTGAAGTAGATCGATCATAACTTTTTGCTCCGATAGACAAATAGGATAAAACCAATTTCATTGAAAAGAGGACTCGCAGAGATTTCCATTGACATATAGTAGATCACCCAGATCATTATGTACAAGGAGTTATGATCGTTTAAAGTTGGAGAAAAAAATACACCAGGCCTCAGTAGTTTTTCCTGCACGTTTTAGTGTTCACTACTATTGACGGTTCAATCGGAATGTTCGTAACTCGTTGCTCGGGTGTCCATTTTAGATGATCCACTTATCGTTGGAAATCTTATTCGATACTCTAAGCTATGGTGGGTCATAATATAAGACATTCCGCATGAAAAATTTATAATACATTCTAGAAGATAGAATCCAATACGTTTACGCATAAAATTTCAACAAAAAATTTCCCGGGGTATTACAGCGTCATACTCTTTGCTAGGGAGTATGACCTTAAAACTTCAATAATCACAATCGGCCTCTTTGGACAATAATATCATCATCAAACAACCCTACGGTGGCACATAGGTTTGGGGAAATACCAAATTTCCCTCTCGGTGCTAATACTATTCCCCGACAAGCTCAAAATGCATTTGGAAATCCGCCACAACATCACAAGGGTCTATCATGAAGACAAAATCAAATCTCTTTCTCATTTATCAAATCATATCAATTTGTGGATTCCTAACTCAACAAATTTTAGCTGAAAACATTTTAATCTTCCTCAACATCAACAAGGTATCTATGCATTGAACTATAACCGACTCGACATTTGGACAAGGATCTGAAGACTCAATACATAATATTTTCAACAATTTAACTCATCAAAACCATCCGGAAAATACCAAGATTCATTGCATCTTTAATATCAAAATTTCTCAATTTTCTATCCAACTCTCATTTAAAGGTACTTGAGACATCAACCCATAGTAGGGATATTGAATTTCCAATATCAATTATAAATTCATAAGAAGGAAATAGTGGAATGATAGTACAAATCAAGGGTTAACAAATTAAATCATCATACTCTCATAATCAAATACTTTTTGGACATAATTCCCTCTTAACATCATACACATATAGGATGACATAATCCCATAGCTCATGGACAATAATATAAGATATAAAACCATATTTCCAATTCATGGTAAAACATGTAAAATCTCATGTCAATGTAATTCAAAAAAAATACCGGGCACAAGATTGAAAGGATAATCTTGTTCAAAGCCCCACATACCTAAAAATGGAAGATGAATATGAACTTTCAACTCCAGAACTTTATTCACGAAAATAAAGGGTGCTTCCTGAAGCCCTTAATATGATCAACTCGAATCTCAAATCAATTTGAAATTTCTACGGTTCAATCAAGAGACATAAAAGAATGAAATTTGGAGTAGTAGGTTTGGGGTTTGAGCCTTAGAAATTTTGGAGAAAAAAGAGCTATTGAATGCTCTTAATGGACTTAAATCCATAGTTTACCCAGATGGATTGGAGTAGAAATGACCAAAATACCCTTAAAAATCAAATAATGTCAAATCTGTCCTTTGGCGGACTATTTTGATAGGCTGAAGTAGATCGACCATAACGTTTTTCTCTGATGACCAAATTGGATGAACTAATTTCATTGGAAAGAGGACTTTCAAAGATTTCTGTTGATATATAGTATATCAACTAGATAATTATGTACAAGGAGTTATGATCATTTGAAGTTGACCCTAAAATTCGCCTGGCCTCAGTATTTTCTTCCTGCATATTTACTGTTCACCACTATTCACGATTAGATCAGAATGATCATAAATCATCGCTCGAGTGTTCGTTTTGGATGATCCACATATCGTTGGAAAGATTATTCGATGCTCTACACGATGAAGGATCACATATCCAGAAATTTTATATAGAAAAATTATTAATCTTGATAAAGAACATAATTCAACACATTTTTATCGGAGATCTTAACGGAAATTTTTTTTGGGGCATCACATCATCTCCCCCTTGGAAACATTCATCCTCAAATATTGATAGGTAGGTCAAGAATACTATGAAAATGAGTATATAGAGAAAAATCATCTTGCCCAAGCATATACTCCATTCTAGATTTTTTGGTATATCGTAGAAAATACACAAGCCAAGATGAACATAGTAATAAGGATTAAATCAAAATAGAATGATACCTTTGACATGCTCAGGATTCGTAGGAAAGAGGTGTGGCACGCATATCTGCTTCGGCTTCCCAAGTAGAACTCTCCACAGATTGATTTCGCCAAAGCACTTTAACCAAAGAAACTTCATTATTTCTTAGCCTACGAACTTGAAAGTCAAAAACCTCAACCGAAATCTCTTCATATGAAAGACTATCTTGAATACTTGAGCTTTCGGAAGGATCAATCACAACAGAATCACCAATACACTTCTTAACCATAGAAACATGGAAAACTGGATAGACGTTAGATAACTCCGTGGGCAATTCAACCTTATACGCTACCTTCCCAATGCTATCCACAATCTTATAGGGACCAATGTAATGGGGACTTAGTTTCCCTTTTTTCCCAAATCTCTTTACCCCTTTCATGGGTGAAACTTTCAAGTATACTAAATCACCAATATCAAATTCAAGGTCTTTCCTCCTTACATCTGCGTATGATTTTTGACGACTTTGGGCAGTTTTCAACCTTTTTCGAATTAACTTAACCTTCTCTATGGCCTCGAACACCGTATCCAGTCCAGTCGCTAAAGCCTCACCAACTTCAAACCAACCAATGGGTGATCTACATATTCTACCATACAAAGCTTCAAATGGGGCCATTCCAATAGTAGCATGAAAACTATTATTATAAGCAAACTCAATTAATGCTAAGTGCTCATCCCAACTATCTTTAAAATCAAGCACACAAGCCCTTAACATATCTTCTAATGTCCTAACGGTCCGCTCGGCCTGACTATCTGTTTGCGGATGGAAAGCAAAACTTAAATGAATTTGGGTATCGCGACCCTTCTGGAAAGATTTCTAAAACTGAGAGGTAAACTAAGTACCTCTGTTAGAAACAATAGCCAAAGGGATTCCATGAAGTCTAACGAGTTCCCAATATATATTCTAGCATAATCTTCAGTTGTATATGATGAATGCACAGGCAAAAAATGAGCTGATTTTGTCAGCCGATCTACGACAACCCAAATCGAATCATGATAGCAACGAGAAGGAGGCAAACCAACTATGAAGTCCATATTCACTTATTCTTGCTTCCAAGTAGGAATGATAAACTCTTTCATCATGCCACTGGGCCATTGATGCTCTATTTTAACCTGTTGACACGTGGAATACTTCGCCACAAATTTTGCTATGTTCCTCTTCATACCGTTCCACCAATAGATTTTCCGTAAATCATGGTACATCTTGGTAGCACCAGGATGGATAGAGTATTGCGTACCATGCTCTTCCGCCATAATCCTCTCTTTCAAGTTATCAACATCAGGAACACATAATCTTTCTCAGAGTCTCAAAATGCCATCTCCCTCTTGGGAGAAAACCTCCACCTTTTAGTCTTTAACTGACTCTTTTAACCTGATCAAGGTAGGATCCCTGTCTTGCTTCTCCTTCCCTTCCAAAACTAAAGAGGATTCGAAACCGCTTTGCACTCCTATACTACCCTCAGCATCACGAAAGAACCTAACCCCAATCTATCCAAATGATGTACCTCACGGGCCAACTCCTTCTTATCAATCTTCACATATACTACGCTACCCATGGACTTCTGACTAAGGGCATCTTCTACTACATTGGCCTTGCCCAGATGATATAGCATGCTCATATCATAATCTTTCAACAGTTCTAACCATCATATTTGCGTAACATTCAACTCCTTTTGGGTGAATATATATTGCAAGCTCTTATGGTCCGTGAAGACATCGACATGGACACCATACAAATAATGTCTCCAGACTTTCAAAGAAAAAACCACAGCAGCTAATTCAAGGTCATGGGTAGGATAATTCTTCTTGTGAGGCTTTAGTTGCCTGGAAGCATAAGCTATAACCTTACCCTTTTGCATCAATACACAACCCAAACCAACTCTAGAAGCATCGCAATACACTATAAAACCATCAACACAATCAGGCAAAGTCAACACAGGGGCTGAAGTGAGTCGAGTCTTCAACTCCTGAAAACTCTTCTCGTAAGATTCGAACCACAAGAACTTCACTTTCTTTTGGGTCAAATAGGTCGTAGGAGACGCAATAGATGAAAACCCTTCAACAAATCGATGATAATAACCAGCTAGACCCAAGAAACTTCAAATATCAGAAGGAGAAATAGGTCTAGGCTAACTCTTTATAGCCTTTATCTTTTGAGGATCAACTCTAATACCTTCGAAAGAAACAACATGACCCAAGAAGGCTACAGAGTTAAGACAGAACTCACACTTACTGAACTTAGCATACAACCAATGATTTCGAAGGGTTTCCAACACAATTCGAAGATGATCTGCATGATCACCCTCACTTGGAGAGTAAATAAGAATATCACCAAAGAACACTATTACAAATAAATCCAGATATGGCCAAAATACATAGTTCATAAGATCCATGAAAGCCACTGGAGTATTAGTTAACTCGAAAGTCATCACTAGAAATTCAAAATGACTATAACGGGTTCAAAAGGCTATCTTGGGGATATCACATTCCCTAACCTTAAGTTGGTGGTAACCGGATCTGAGGTCTATCTTCTAAAAGCAGCTCGCACCTTGTAATTGATCAAATAAATAATTAATTCGAGAAAGCGGATATTTATTCTTGATAGTAACCCTATTAAGCTACCGGTAATCAATACACATCCATAAAGAACCATCTTTCTTACGCACAAACAGGATATGTGCACCCCACGGGGGCACACTAGGTCTGATAAAGCTTTTGTCCAAAAGATCTTTCAATTGTTTCTTCAACTCTCTAAGTTCCATAGGAGCTATGCGATATGGAGGAATGGAAATAGGCTGAGTATCGAGAAGAAGGTTAATCCCGAACTCTATCTCTCTATCAAGAGGTACTCCAGGGAGATCTTCCATAGAGATATCAAGAAACTCATTAACAATATTAATTGACTGAATGTTTGGGGTTTCAGACTTAGTGTCTTTAACCCAAACCAAATGGTGGATACAACCCTTGGAAATCAACTTTCTAGATTTGAGATACGATATGAAATGACCCTTAGGAATCATAGAACTCCCGAACCATTTGCGGATAGGTCCATCAGGAAACTAAAACTTGACCACACGAGCACGACAATCAATAGACGCATAGTATGAGTGAAGTGAATCCATACCCAGAATGATATCAAAGTCAACCATATCTATCTCAATCAAATCAGCATACATAACCCAATAAAAGATAGTAATAGGACATTTCTTATACACCCTCTTAGCAATGACAGACTCTCCTACCAGAGTAGAAACCAAAATAGGCTCAAAAATTAGTTCAGGATCCATTTTAAAATTTTCAGCAACCAGAGGTGTCACATAAGAAAAAATCAAACCGAGGTCCATCAACACATAGAAATCAAAATAAAAAACATAAAGCATACCAGTGACAACATCAGAAGAGTTCTCCTGCTCCTGATGAGGTGGTATAGCATAGAAATGATTCTGGCATTGACCTCCAGTAGTACTAGATGAAGTACCCTGAGAAGGAACTAGACGGGCTGCGGGAGGCGGGCACTAGTAGCCTAACTTTGGGGACGGGCATCATGACTCCGCTGTCTGCATACGAGTAGTCTCTAAGTAAGTGGCCCAACTTGCCAAAACCAAAATAGCCTTGCTTCCCCATATAACAGTCCCCAAAATAGTCTTTACTATACTTAGCACACGAAGAAGGATGAGGCCGGTTGCT
>NC_061121.1:154481277-154513373 GCF_002878395.1 Capsicum annuum | reverse complement strand
TCTGACTCAATCTGTTGGGCATGAATCTCCCTATTGATCATAGCAGATCTACATTATTTCACCACATAACTCGATATCCCGGTTAGAAACTTGCTCATACTAGTCCTCAAGTCAGCCATCATATTAGGAGCATACATCGATAGCTGATTAAACTTAAGACAATACTCCTTAACCGACATGGATCCTTGTTTCAAATTCATTAACTCCTTTATCTTAGCTTTCGGTAACTCAAGAAGAAAGAATCTATCCAAGAAAGCATATTTGAACAATTGCCATGTCATCGGAGCGGTATCTTCCTCTCTACTCTTATTCCATATCTGCACCCAATCATAGGCAACATCCTTCAACCGATAAGAAGCCAGCTCCACACTTTCTTCCTCAATCACGTGCATAATCTATGTAATTTTCTTTATTTCATCAACATACATCTGCAGGTCCTCACTTGCTCTCAACCCATGAAACTCTGGCGGATTCATCCATAAAAAGTCACGAATTCATGCTGCTTCTAAATTATTTTCCTACGGAGGTGGAGCATTAGCCTGAGTATTGGCGGTAATTGCCTAGGCTAGCATCTGAAAAGCTTCCCAAAATTTTGTATGGGATACCGTCTTATGTAATGGATCAACGGGTTGAGGTTGGTTATTGTTTCTGCGAGCTCGATGTGGAGGCATTTTCTATCATAAGAACGCATGAATTAATAGTAGAAGGAAATAGTTTTAAGCATGATAAACTCTTATAGAAAAAAAGAAATGAGTTTTCCTAGAATGCCCTACAGCCGCTTGATCATAGGTGTAGCGCGCTACGTACCGATGCTCAAGACTCTACGTAACGTGTCTTGTTAGACACCCTAGGAATATTCACAACCTTAGGCTCTAATACCAAGTTTGTAATGCACCTAAATATCATCCCGAGATACCACATGGTTCCCAAGGCTACACGTAGCCTTAAGCTAACCCTTTAAGCCAAAACACTACCCTTGGGTTCCAACACAACAACATACACGCTATGTTAAGGATATATATATAAGTGCATATCATATCACATCGCACATGGCATGGAATATCGTTAGACTATACATATATAAAATGTCTATACACAAACCAACCCAACAATACACTAGTCTAACATAGCCTCTATACAGCAAAATCAATGAGCCATTGGTACAAACCCCCAACTGACTCAACAGACCAAAGGGATTACAAAACAACAGCACCAAAACTAGCAACTTGGTCCTCAAACCATGAGGACTCACCACTGAAGGAACGTAGATGCGACACTCGGATATCACTATCGTGATTGTGGCTGAGTACCTGAACCTACATCATGGTAAGAATATAGCCCATAGAGAAATATGTGGGTCAGCATAAGATATGTACTAAGTATGTAGGGGCGCATGAAAAATATAAATAATATCATAAATTTTGTAAAAACATACATACGGACCATAATGACACACCTGGATTGAGTGACATTGAATCATGCAACTTATAACATCTTAAATAGGAAATGTAGGAGAAAAACCTCATAAATCATTATAGATCAGCATAGGCAACTTGACTTACCACATCAAAACTCGAAGTGACTCGGTATTTTAATAAATATGACTGGGCCCAAGGTTGTGTTATAACTATTTCGGACATATTATTGGGCCCAAGGTTGTGTTATATTATAAGTCAACCATCTAGGGAGGTTTATCTTTTTAAAGTATGTGGTTGTAGTTTATTGATATATTAATGCTTATGGTTCCATTATTTGAATACTGGTGATAGGATGCATAGATTTGGTACATTCATCATCGTTGTATTGATGATTGATATGATTCTAATCAGATTATAATCTTATTATTATTGTCACTAATTAAGCTTTAAAACCCACTTTCTGCCAAAAAATGGTTTTCTTCATAATAATAATTACTTGTCTTAATGAATAACTTATATGTAAAAGAGATTAATAATGTTGTTTAAACAATATGATCATGACAGATTTCGATCTATGATTTGATACTACTAAGTACTCTAGCCGTGAGAGATTTCGACCCTTTCTACACTTTTATAATGATTTAGTCCTAAAGTTTACTCGAGGAAATAGACTTATGAATTTACACACTTTTATCCATGTCTTGAGTCCGTGCAGTTAACAAATCTAGATACACATCTCTTTGGTATAAGAAGGAAAAAGATACTAGATTGATGGTATAACTTTTGGGTAAAACTTAATGATAGATTTTTGTATTAATATTATATATATGTGTGTCTATGTGTGCTGATGATTATGATGATACTAATTATATACCCGATAAGGCCAAGGAATGAATATGAAACATTCTTATATACCCTACGATCAAAAGATATTATAATAATGATATTGATACCCAGTAAGGTCGAAGGATATTATGAAAATAAAATTGATACCCAACAAGGACAGAGGATATTATATTAATGACATTAATACCCGACAAGGTTGGATTATGTTTATATTGATGTGCCTATATGTACATCTATTGGTATGAGTCTAGCTAGCCCTATGTATTAAAATTTTATACCGGTAAGGTCGAAAGATTATTATGATAGTGATGGTTATGATGATGATAGTTATGATTATAATAATTATTATCATGATGATGATGGTTATGATGATGATGATTATGGTATTATGGATTCTATTGTATTCATCTTTCCATGTGCATCGCCAATCACTAGTATTTACTAATATCTATTAACCTATGGGGGGTTGTACTGGTATGGGTGATGACCATGAATTATGGTGTATTGTATGCTAATTGAACCTTTTAAGCCTGAGGCGGTAGGGTCACATGATAGGCTTGGTTAGATATTTGGTTATCCGGACTAGCGGGTTACTCGCGTTGTTATTGATAACGTTATTCTTATTATTATCATCATTGTTGTGATCATTGTTATAGCTAGATTATGACAGACTGGTCATTGATTTGGTATTGAGACTTGAGGTATGACCCTGACCTATTTTATCTTACGATTATATTACTTATACATGACTAGTTGATGACTTGATATATAGATTAGAACCTTGAGTATTCTAGCACTAGCTCCTTCTATGGTTATAAGGTCGTAAATAACTAGTCTGATAATTTAGGTTGTACTTCAAATAGACCTTGGTTATATACTTATATATAAATATGCATACCTAGCTATATCTAGCTATGGTATTACCATATATCCTCTTCTCCTTCATTCACTCAGATTATATACATTCCTTGTCCATGTATACTTGTATGTATCTTATTTCTACTCTTACTTGCATATTGGCCAGTGATATATGGTATAGTGTTGAGATTCTTAAGTATGGCTAGAATAAGATAGTGTATTCTTCCTACTCCCTTAGTCTTGACATGTTAGTATCTGGGACATAAGTATGATAGTTTATCCTTATTATCTTATTAGTTGTCTTGTGTGGTTATTGGATATTTGAGTGTGGTTTACATTCTATTTATATGTTATATATACCTTCTTTATCTTTGGAGCTCAGTCATTAGTTGCCTACTGAGTACCACGTGTTTGGTACTCATACTATACTTTTGCAGCCTGCAGATCATAGTACGGGTTATCACCATTAATGTGAACATTGTGTGGAGCAGCCATGGTTCAAAAACTTAGAGTGAGCTCCGGACATTTAAAGTAGTACCTATATCTCTCTTATATACTTGACTAATCTCTATGCTATATTTAGAGATAAGTTGTATCCATGTATTTAAATGTACTTTACTTTGGATTCTTTTTATGTAGAAGCTCTTGTACTGATACCACTAAGTTTTGGGACTACATTATGCATTAGATTTGTTATTACATCTTTTCTGCATTCTTTTCTTTATCTCTTTAGGTAGTCCATTACTAGTCATTTCATACAACGAGTTTGGCTTGCCTACTGGTGGGTTATAGTAGGCTCCATCATAACCTAAAAAATTAGGTCATGACAAATTGGTAGAAGAACCTAGGTTTTATTGGCATGTTAGTACAAGAGCTAAGTGTTTATTAGAGTTCTGAGAATTGGTGCAGAGACATCTGTAAACTATCTTTAGGGTGCTATAAAGCCATTACTAGGAAATTTACTTCATGACTCCTTATCTTGTTTCTGCATTACTATAATCCTCAAGCACATTCCTTGAGTTTATTCCATCAAAAATGTACGAGGTGAGATGGTCGATAGATGCAGATGTGACTTCACCATGCATATTGGTATAGTGTCAGACTAAAGAGTTAGAGATGAGTGTTTAGCATTAGCTAAAGAATTTAAGGCTAGCTTAAGCTCCAGTAAGGCTCATGACCACTTCAGCCCTTTGAGGTTTAGTATGAGGGTCCCATGTATTTTGTAGATCCCTCAAAATTAGGGTTGACATCAAGTTTATCCAGTAATTCTAAGGCCAGAGTTGGACTATTGGTGTTCATCTTGGTTCTTTGCCAGTTTCTAAATGCTGATTGGATTTCTTGTGTGGGCATGGAATTTTTTGATGTTATATCCCTTTGAGCAGGTCTTGGTACGTTAATTTGTTAGAGGATTTGATTGCCATTCTATTTGGTGTCAGAGCACTTAATAGTAGTTGGGTCTTCCTTCTCTTAGGTTATTGGTCATTTGATTACCATAAAGAGAGTATGTATTAAGACTTATGAAGGTTGCGGCAAGAGGTCATGACATCAGTATAGTGATATTGGTATTTAATATGGGAGTGAGGATCTTTATGGTATAGTTCAGCTTTATTTGCAGCTAATCATATCTAAGTAGGTAGTATTTCAGACTATGAGCAGCTCTCAGGTCTTTTGTGGTGATCATTTTGGATTAGAGTGAATGGCACCTTAAAGTATTCCAAAAGTTTATTTTGGTGATGGCAAGATGGGATATTATTCTAAAGAGTGTCCTTAGTGAGGGATTATTGGTTGTTCAGCTCATTCAGATCAGCCTCATGATGATGTGGTACCTTTAGTTAGAGATAGTAAGCTTGGTACATCAGTTGATGATTCAGACGGTCGATTTAAGTTTGAAACATTCAAATTTACTCTTCCTTGGATCTGTTAGGCATGTGGTTGTGGATATTACCAGGATCAGAGTGCCTTTATTTTACTACATGTACCTTTTATTATGTGTATTGAGGTCTTCATACCCATTGATGATTATATGCCTTGATGAGTTCATATTAATTATTATGTGACATGTTATTAAATTCATTATTAGATGACTACTCCTATGGTTTTTTACATTCAATAGTGGATAGTTCATTGATATTTGATCCCTAAGGGTGTAGTATTTGGGTTTGAGTCCTATTTATCTTGGCATATTGGCATTATTGTGGCCCTTTGAGTGGTACTTTCTATTGATGTTCATTTTGGCACTGCCTATTCATTATATTGATTTTCATTTTTGTACCACCTATTCATTATATTAATATTGATATTGTTGTTTCTATTTCTATCACTGCTTGAGGTTATTATAATATTTAATATTACCACTTGATGTAATTAATCGTTGCTCGGTAGCTATCTATATTATTGTTATCGAGGTAGAATTCCATTTCGCTGTCATTCTCACATGGTGGTTTGAGTAGCTATATCCTAATTTGATGATTTATTTTCCTATAGCAAGGCAAGGTTGATTATTTTCCCTCTTGGTTAGATGTGTTAGATTGATTCAGGAATGTATTATAATATTAAAGGTAAGTGGACCTTTTGTGGTTCTAATATGGTTCTAGAGTCAGCAATTTAGCTATATTTCTTATTTTTTAGATTTAGCTATATTTATCATTTAGGCCCTCCAGTAGATACGGAGTGGATTTCTCATATTTTTATCCAATGATCTATCCTTTATTATGATGTTATTCTTAGCTATGTTTTGATTTTGGCTCGGCATGATCTAGTATAGATATATTTGATACAGATAGTATGATCGATATGAGTATTTGACCTTGTTTTAGATTTGTTGGCCTAACTTTGTATTTGATGCCTTGTAATGGTGATGTGGAAGTTATAATAGGTTTGGAGTATTAGAGCCTACTCATCTTTAAGTTTGGTTTAGGCAGTTGAGACCAAGCAATTCAGCCTCGATGTTGCGATGTCATCTTGGAGTTGTAAAGCTTTAGTTCAATCTTCGTTTTAGTTGAGATTTCATCTTGGAGTTGTAAAGCTTGAGTGTAACCTTCATTTAATATTTGTCTTAGTTTGAATTTTATTTATTGGCCGGCTAGGCCTATTCCATAGTTACTTATTTGATCTTCTCAACTTTGATTGGATTATTGTTGATAAATTCTTTGATGATAGCCCATGAACCTTGTATTGGTTCTTTCATCTTTGACCTCTAGTCTTTAGTATTCTTTTAGAATTTTGGATGATATACTCAATAAGTGTAGTATGATTGAGTTACTTTACTCTTGGCTTTATTCAATGTTGATGGGACATCCTGGAGCGGATAGTTCAGTGATGAGTAGTTATACCTTGATCTTTTGGGTTTCAGTCTTAATTGCCATTCAGACTTGTGGTAGCATAGCATAGATTGCATTCCTTGATTTTCTCAATTTATGTACCCGTATAGCGCCTTATGGGATTATTCTCATGCTTTTCGTATGGACTTTTATCGGATTAGCTTCAGTTCATTGAGTTCTCTATGATGAGATTGCACGGACAAGACTCAAGTAATTTTTCTCCTAGTTTTGAGTAGATAACAAGTGTGGAATGGTAAATAAAGGTTATATTTAGATTCGAAGTTCGTGGTATGACTCATGTCTTGGGTTGGATTTCGCTTAGATGAGCCTTTGATTGACTAGTGCGAGTGTCAAGATGGTATCGATGTGTTGTGGTTTAGATTTCCATGCATCAACCTTTTTTTATTTAGTTAGTGGCCAGCTGGTGGTTAAAGTTGAGTTTTGACTATGTGGAAGTAAAGTGAGAGAGTTGGTAGAAGAAGAGATACATGTGTAAAAATCCCTTAGAAGTGTTTTCTCTTTTTAGAGGTTATATTAGAAGTCACGCTTGGAGTTTTCAGGCATATTACCTTATCCTTTTGAGCCTTTGAAATTTTTTTTCCTCCATTGATGTTTGGGGATGAAAGTACTTTTAGTAATAGATATTGTAATGATCTTTTAGGTTATTTTTCATATTTCCACTTATTTTTGCCTTTAGGGCTTTCCCATAGCTGTACCAAGTCATTTATGACTTGTTGGGACTAACAGTTCTGTTACTCAGCATTTCATTTGATTTTTAGAGCCAATTCCCTATTTAGAAGTCCTCACTTGTTCAAAATAGCTACCAGGGAAAAACTTTAATAAAATGATCTCAGATGTAAATTTCAGTTGTTCCAGCAGCTTTAGAATATTGATTTTAGGCTAGAAAGACTTTGGATCGAGTCTCGATACACGCCAGCTCATTTTGAACTATTGGTCGTAAGGTTGGACGATTGGAAATTTTGGTGTGGGACCCACATTTGGTTAAAATGACCTCTGATGTATAATTTGACTTTGCTATCACATCCAAACATCAAATTTAGTGTGATTACATAGTTCATTTGCGTGTATCAGATTCTAAATGAATCCCAATGCATTGACCAAAACATGGAATATTTCTAAGTTTCAGTTGCCAATTATGCTAACAGCAAGTACTGCAATTGGACAAGGGGGTATGTCGACTGCCATACCTACTCTTATAATCAAGTAGTGTAATTGCATACCCTATTATGTGATTTCCATACCTAGATACCTTGTATATGTATAAAAGGACCCCTTAGGCCGTATTTTGGCTATTTTTCACTTATCCTTGAGAGCCAAGAACCCTAATTGAGTATGACAACTCAAAATTTAGTAATGTGGGTGATTTGGGAGCTTGATTAAAATCTATTATCACGAATAACTTCAGATCTAAGGTAAGATTTCATCCCTTCTTGATGAATTTCTTGGTTCTTAACCCAAAATCTCAAATAGCTTAGGGCTTGATTTTTATCCTAAATTAGCTTGGTTTTCACCCATTTCTTGATGGTTATGACTCCTTAATCATGTAAGAATGTTTAGTTAACCTTAGAAACATGACTTTTTTAAGTAGGACCACTTGGGATTTTAGTGTCGTTTTTGTACCAAAACCACAATGGTGCATTATGTGTATCGTTAATCTCGAATTAATGAGTAGATTATGATTTTAATAGTATGATGGAATTTTGGGATTGTGAAGTTAAGACGAATGTTTGGTGAATGATTTAAGGATTTACGGTTTGGCTTTGAGGTAGGCTTCTATCTACTTCTCTTTGTAAGATAATACATGTTATATTTTGCATGTGAATTTTAATGTTAATATTGATTATGGGTGGAATGACCTAGTTTTTATTATTGATGTTTAGAGGATTCGATGATAGTTTTTGACCCGTAAGGGAAAGTTCTTATTTCACTTTATAAATGATGTTAGGTTTGGGATATTGTTTAAGAATTGAAAGCTTAGCTAGTATATTTAACCCTAATTGGGATATTGTGGTGATCTTGAAACTTTAATTTATGCTGAGTTGACTTAAATGCCCATGTTTCTAGGAAAAAGTCCTATTGTAGGATTGTCTATGGGTTACTTGACACCTAGAAGTTAAACTAGATACCATAGCCTAGTTTGGAGTATAAAGTGCTTAAATATGGAAATTGAGGATTAGAAGTGGGTTCCTCAAACCCACTTTAGTCTAAGACTTATTTAATCCCATGTGGACTTAGCTGATGATATTAGGCATGGTTGAGACTATTGGACATTTAGTATATGGTTTCTTCGTGACTAGATGAATGGTCATGGTTTTCCCTGGATTATGATATATAGACTATAGACATGAGATGCTTATCGATATATTATGCCTCATAAATCACTATGGCTAATAAATATGAGATGATGTATAAATGTGAATATTGATATAGGATCCATATATGTATGTGGGTCAAAGGTCGTGATTATAATGCTATAATTATTTCGGACACATTATTGGGCCTAAGATTGTGTTATGTTATGGGTTGACCATCTGGGAAGTGTTTATTCTTGTAAAGGATGTAGTTGTAGTTTATTGATACATTAATGCTTATGGTTCCATTGTTTGAATATTGGTGATGGCATGCACAGATTTAGTACATTCAAGATCATTCATTCGATGATTTATACGATTCTAATTAGATTATAATCTTATTTTTGTTGTCATTAATTAAGGGTTAAAGCCCACTTTCTACCATAAAATAGATTTCTTCATATAATAATTGTCTACCTTAATGAATAACTTATATATAAAAGAGATTAATAATGATGTTTAAAAAATGTGACAGTTTACAAATTTTGGTATATGATTTAATACTACTAATTACTCCCGTCATGTGAGATTTTGATCCTTTCTACACTTTTATTAATTATTTATTCCCAAAGTTCACTATGGGCAACAGACTTACTGATTTACACTTTTTTAGCCCCTGTTTGAGTCTATGTAGCTATCATATCCAAATACAAATCTCTCTGGTATGAAATTAAGGAAGATGTTGGATTGATGATATAATTTTCAGGTAAAACTTGATGACAGATTTTAGTATTGATTTTATATATATGAGTGTTGATAATTATGATGGTACTTTTATATACATGAAAAGGCCGTAGGACGACTATGATGATATGCTTATATACCCAGCACGTCCAGAGGATATTGTAATGATGATATTGATACCCAGCAAGGTCGGAGGATATTGTAAATATAATATTGATACCCGACAAGGTCGAAAGATATTATGATGATGACATTAATACTCGGCAAGGTTGGATATGCTTCTATAAATGTGCTTATGAGTACATCTATTGGTTCGAGTTTGGCTAGCCCTACGTATGGAAATTTTATACCTGGTAAGGCCGAAGGATAATTACTATGGTGATGGCTATGATAATGATGGTTATGATGATGATAATGGTTATAATGATGATGATGGTTATGATGATGATAATTATTATGGTTTTACAAATTCTATTGTATTCATCCTTCCAGGTGCATCGCCTATCACCAGTATGTGTCCATATCTATCAGCCCATATAAGGGGTTGTATTAGTATGGGTGATGACCATAAATTATGGTGTATTATATGTTGATTGAATGTTTTAAGCCTGCGGCAGTAGGGGAATGTGATAGGCTTGGTTAGGTATTTGGTTGTCCAGACTTGCCAGTTACTTTCATTGTTATTGACAATGTTATTCTCATTATTATTATCATTGTTATGATCATTGTTATGGCTAGTTTATGGCAGATTGGTCATTGATTTGGTATCGAGACTTGAGGTATGATTATGACCTTTTTTATCTTACGATTATATTACTTATGCATGACTGATTGATGGCTTGACATATGTGTTAGAACCTTATGTATTCTAGCAGTAGCTCCTGCTATGGTTATGAGGTCTTAAATTGCTAGTCTAATGATTTAGGATCTACATAGATTATACCTTGGTCATTTATATGTAACTGTATATCCCTTCGTTTCTTCATTCACTCAGATTATGTCATGGCCTATTTTGTCAAGTCGTGATGGCGCCTACCTTAACCCACCAGTAGGTAAGCAAAGCCATAGCTCGAAATAATAGGTAACGGGCTAACTGAAAGAAATTATAAAAAATCATGTATAATGATAGCAACATTAATAATAACAACCAAGAAGTGAACATATATAATATATTAAATAAGAGAAGGAAAAAGGACAAAATATACAAACTATTCCCTCCCAAGACCTAGTATGGACAGTAGTAGAGCCACTATTAAAAGATACCCATAGTACTCGACAGAATCTAAAATATACACAACATATACAAATAGTCTCGAGTACAATAGACTAAATTAGAGTAGATTAAAGAGGATCAGCCTCGGACGATAGTAAGGGCACCCTATTGAGAACCAATACTTAATAGTAGGAACCACGTTAACTTAGAATGTTAATACTTGAATTTGCATCAGGGAAAAGATGCAGAAGTTTAGTATGAATACTAAAGCAACGGTTACTTAGTAAGCATCATCGACCAACTGAGTTCAATACAAAAAAAGTACAACTAAAATGTAAGTGTGTAATTTAAGTCAACGGTAAATAGAGACAAAAATGTAAACAACTACTAAGCTATGCAAATGAAATAAAGGAATAAATGTAAGTGATATAGAGAATAAATAAAATAGTAATTACAGACAAATCAAACATGAAACACCCCAGCCTTTGTCCTTTGCAAATTCCTTGAGCTTTAGGTTCTCTGCCTTTCTTACGACTCACATCACGAGTCGTATAGTATATTTATGGGTGTATGGACCCAAGTCATAGCCAAACCAGTATGTTATTGACGATGTTCTATCTTAGTTATGAGAGACTCCTCACAAGTCATATGATCATATGATGAGTGGTTGGGTTCCACTTGTATGTTTCCTTGTGTTTAAGCCCTTGGTATTTTGTGGTGGTCACGACTATACCATACTAGTTGTATGGTCTGGTGATAAGTTGCGCAAGGGACTCGTAAGTTGTACAATGTGTGGTGTCCAATTTTCTATCTAGGTGATGACTCAATAAAAAGAGTAGTATGTTATGTTGATGATTAAATGGCTTGACTCATAGCCACCAACGGATTTTCTACAACTTTAAGATGGGGGTACTTTGGACATTTTCCACCTTAAGCGATATAGGCACCGAATCTTCATTTACTTTTCCTACGCAGTAATCAAGTGCTCGAAATAGTTCATGAGTTGACGACATTGAAGTGGTGAGCTTCTATTTTTCAGAAGGGTTTATTTTATGGTCTTTATTTTCTATAGCTTGGACCTTGTTTAGAATTTATTTTGTTTACTGTCAGGGGCATATCCCGACATTTTAGTGATTTTTTTTGTAGAGGATTTATTTGATTACTGTGGACTTAGGTGGCTTGGTTAGTTATTTGGTGATGAATGGTTGCCCGGTTACCGGTGATTGGTATAGACTTGTCATGAATTATTATTTTTATTCTATTCTATCTTGTTATAAGTTCAAAATTCATCGGATACTTGTGGTTGTTGTGTTGGTTAGGCTAAATGAAGGGGGGATCTCTAGTCCATGTGTGACTTGAGATACCCATCATGTCCAGGCCCTAGTTTGGGTCATGAAAAATGTGGTATCATAGCTAGGTTCACGAATAATTTGGTGCCCATAAATCCGTGTCAAGTAGAGTCTCTTTTATGGGTGTGTAGCACGCCACAATTATAAGAGAGAGGCTATGTGACAATTAGGAATTTTTGTCTTTCTTATTGTCTTAATTTTGGGCTATTGAGTCTAAGGTCTTGGATCCTTTTGATTTCTGTTTGTTCATCTTTCAAATTATGCCTCCAAGAAGATCTGATATCTATAGAACTCTTTTAGTCCTCTATGAGGTCAATGCGTATCTAACTATCCTCATGGAGTCCCACCTGTCCCCACTTATTTACTCCTGGGGGGTCACTCATACTTAATTGCCTCAAGGAGAGGTTGCTGCCACTGAGTTCCATCACTCTATTAATCTATTGACTCAGTTGGAGATGTCTCTGTCATAATAGTCAGGTTTTTCTGGTGCTACTATAGGTTTGTTTGAGGCCACTAGAGTTGGCCAATTTATGAGGTAGCATCCTCTGGTGTTTACTGGTACAAAGGTTGAGAAGGATTCTCAAAGTTTCATTAATGAGATAGAAAAGATATTTTGGGTTATGCATGCTTCGTAGGTGTAAGGTGTAGAGTTTAATGCCTACCAACTGAAAGGTATGGCGCACCAGTAGTACAAAGAGTGGGAACAGTCACGAGGAGAAGATATTGGTTCTGCCTTGTGGGATGATTTCTCTAGTGGATTTATGGATTACTTCTTTCCTCAGGAGTTGAGGTAGGCAAAAGCAGAGTAATTTGTTAACCTAAAGAAAGGAATAATGAAAGTAAAGTAGCATGCTTTGAAATTCCATCAGTTGTCCCTGTATGCTCTGAAGCTAGTATCAAATATGAGGGCCCAAATGAGAAAGTTTGCTTTAGGATTATCTCGTGAGTTGATTCTTAAGAGTAAGTTTGTCTTGTTAACAAGGACATGGACATCTCCAGATTGGTCATGTATATACAATAGGGTGAAAAGGTAAAAATATGCAACCTGAGATTGGTGAAAGGCAAAGTAAGGAATTATGATATTCAGAACATGGTTGAGGCCAATAGCAGAGTGAAAAATAGCCTAAGAAGAAGAACTAGGGAGTCCTAACTCCTTCTCGATGGCTAGTGCTCCTTACCTAAAGTTTTTTGATGATTAACATTTTTGGTTGATGATGCTTCTAAGTCACATGGTGCCCAATCTTAGGCCAGTTGGGCCCAGACAATATCATCCTACCCTCTCTGCAAATTTTATCAGCACAACTGTGGTAATTGTTAGAAGGGGAGGAACTAATGTTTTATGTGTGGCCAGATCATGCACATGCAGTGGGATTGTCCCTCTAGATTTGCTTCTATGACAAATAAGGTTTGTGTTGCCTATTCTTCAACTCCTACACCAAAGGGTGCCACTTTTGGCGCCGACACTGGTCGGAACCATCTTTATGCTCTCACCACTTGTCAGGAGTCTAAGATATCTCCAGATGTTGTTACAGGTATGTTGAAACTCTTTTTCCATAATGTGTACTATTTACTTTATCCGAGGTCCACTCTCTCTTATGTGACTCCATTTGTGGTTATGTATTTTGGTTTAGGTCCTGAGTATTTATTGGACCCTTTTTCTATTTCTACCCCGGTGGGAGACTCTGCGATTGTCAGAAGAGTCTATAAGGGTTGTGCGGTATCTGTTTGTAATAAAGATACTCTTGTAGACTTGATAGTGTTAGACATGGTTGACTTTGATGTTATTTTAGGAATGGACTGGTTACACTCATGCTATGCTTCTTTAGACTGTAGGACCTATAAGGTCATGTTTAAATTTCCTAATGAGACAATTATTGAATAGGAGGGAAGTTCTCTAGTGCCTAAGGGAATTATTAAATGGGAGGGAAGTTCTTTAGGGCCTAAGGAAAGGTTCATGTCATGTCTTAGAGCCCAAAATTTAATCTCCAAAGGTTGTCTCTTTCATTTGGCCTAGGTTAAGAATTCTAACCTGGACGGTCTTTCCTAACCTTTTGTTCTTGTAGTAAATAAGTTTCCTAAAGTCATCCCTAATGATCTACCTAGTGTCCCTCTCAATGAGGATATTAATTTTGGTATTGACCTTGTTTCGGACACTCGTCCTATTTCTACTACCCCGTATTGAATGGCTCTAATTGAGTTGAAAAAACTTAAGGATCAGTTGAAACACCTCTTAGAAAAGGGTTCATCCATCACAGTGTGTCCCCGTGGGGTACACGTATCTTGTTCGTCCATAAGAAGAATAGTTCCCTTCGTATATGCTTTGATTACCAATAGTTAAATATGGTAATGGTAAAGAAGAAGTATACACTTTTGAGAAGTGATGATCTCTTTGATCAGCTTCAGGGTGCCATATTATTCTCTATGATTGATCTTCGATTCGGGTATCATCAGTTAAAGATTAGGGAGGTAGATATCCTTAAGACAACTTTCTATACACGGTATGGGAATTTTTAGTTCTTGGTGATGTCATTTTACTTAACTAATGCCCCTACAAAATTAATGGACTTGATGAATAGGGTATTTTATTAGTTTCTATTTTTTTTTTATGATTGTCTTCATCGTTGATATTTTTGTATACTCAAAGAATATGAAGGATCATGCTGATCACCTCTGTCTGGTGTTGTATACCTTGAAAGATCAGCAGTTGTATGCCAAGTTTTCTAAATATGAGTTTTTTTTGAATGTCTTAACTTACCCGGGTCATGTTGTGTCTAGTGTGGGGATCATGGTGAATCCTTAGAAAGTTACTGTAGTTAAAAAGTATCTTAGAGCCATACTCCAACCGATATTCGAAGCTTCTTGGGTTTAGCCAATTATTAGAAGAGGTTCATAGAAAGTTTTTCTTCTATTATTGATCCATTGACCAAGTTGACTCAGAAGAAGGTGAAGTTCTTGTGGTCTGATGCTTGCGAGATTAGTTTTCAGAAGCTAAAAGATAATTTGACTTCAACTTCGATCTTGACTCTGCCTGAGGGTACCGAGGGTTTTGTCATCTATTATGATATGTATTTGGTTGGTTTGGATTGTGTGTTGATACAACATGGAAAGATAGTTGCTTATGCCTCTAGACAGTGAAAGATTTATGAGAAGAATTATCTTACTCATGTCTTGGAGCTATTGGCTATTGTGTTTACATTAAAAATATGGCATCACTATCTGTATGGGGTACATGTTGATATCTTTTCTGATCATAAGAGCCTGCAGTGTCTGTTCACTTAGAAAGACCTTAATCTCAAGCAAAAAAGGTGGCTTGAGTAACTTAAGGACTATGATATGAGTCTCCACTACCATCCAGGTAAAGCTAACGTGGTTGTTGATGCTCTTAGAAGGTTTTCAATGGGTAGTTTATCGCATGGGTAGTTTATCGCATGTGGATAAGGATAAGTAGGAATTGGTGAAGGATATCCGCTATTTGGCTAACCTTAGAGTTTGTCTCTTAGTTTTTGAGGATGGTGGTGTGGTTGTGCAATAGGTAGTGCAATCATCTTTTGGCTCTAAAATAAAGGAGAAACATGTATTAGAACCTCTCTTAATAAAAATCAAGGATGATGTAGGTAAGCAGAAGGTGATAGCCTTTGAGATTGGTGGAGATCGTATCTTGATGTACCAAAGGAGGTTGTGTGTTCCCGATGAGGATGGATTATGAGGCAGGATCTTGGCCGAGGCCCATGAGTCACGGTATACAATTCATTCTTGATCAATAAATATGAATCATGATCTCAAGGATATGTATTGGTGGAATAATATAAAGCGGGATGTAGCTAACTTTGTGGATAAGTGTATGGTGTGTCAGCAAGTAAAGGTGGACAAGATGAGGCTCGGTGGGCTACTTTAAGAAATTAAATTGTCGATGTAGAAGTTGGAGATAATTACTATGGATTTTGTTATCGGCCTTCCATGGTCCCTGAATCAGTGTGACTCTATTTGGGTCATCGTGTATAGGATAACTAAGTCGGTACAATTTTTGCCAGTGAGGACAAATTATTCTACTGAGAACTATGCGATATTATTCCTGCAGGAGGTGGTAAAGTTATATGTTTCACCTGTCTCAATTATTTTGGACCATGGTACTCAATTCTCATTGTATTTCTAACACTCTTTTCAGCGTGGTTTGGGGATTAAAGAGAGCCTTAGTATTGCTCTCCACCCACAGCCGGATGGGAAAGCAGAAAGGACTATTCAGACTCTGGAAGATATGTTGTGACCCTGTATAATTGACTTTGGTGGTAGTTGGTTCGATCACTGGCCTCTTATTGAATTTGTGTATAACAATAGTTGTCATTCTAGCATTGGTATGGCCCCGTTTGAGGCATTATATAGTAGGAGGTGTCGATCTCCTATTGGGTGGTTCGAGGTTGGTGAAGCGGAGATGTTTGGCTCAGATTTAGATCACCAAGCTATAGAGAAGGTGAAGGTGATTTGAAATAGGCTTGGGATCACCCAAAGTCACCAAAAATCCTATGCGAACATAATACGAAGGGACTTGGAGTTTGTGGTTGGAGATTGGGTGTTCTTGAAAGCATCTCCCATTAGGGGAGTAATGCGGTTTTGAAATAACGGGAAGCTCAGTCCCCAGTATATTGGCCTATACTTGGTCTAAATAAGGGTTGGCAATGTTGCATATGAGTTGGATTTTCTATCTAGCATGAGTTCCATTCATCTGGTATTCCATGTGTCCATGTTGTGGAAATACGTGGGTGATCCTTCTTTGTTTGTTCACTTGGAGAACTTTTGTATTTTGGATTCTTTGTCATATGAGGAGGTCCCAGTGAGGATCTTAGATTAGTAATTTCGTTAGTTACGGACGAAAGACGTGGCTTCAGTAAAGGTTCTGTGGTGGAACAAAGAGTCTGAGAAAGCTACTTGGGAAGTTGAGGAGAACATGAAGTCCTAGTATCCTTTCCTATTCCCCACTCCGGAAATTCGCACCTGAGGTATGAGATATTCTTAGCATCCTTGTTTTCTAAGTTAGTTAAAGGTAAGAGTAGAGGTGTTTTGGGTTTAATCATGCCAGTCAATGCCTTTTCCAATAATTCAAAGATGAATGATCCTAAAATGGGGAGACTGAAACACCTTGGACTTTGGACTTTGCAAATTCCTTGAGCTTTAGGCTCTCTGCCATTGTTAAGACTCACACCATGAGTCGTGTAGTGTGATTAGAGTTCTAGGGACCCAAGTCATAACCAAATAAGTGTGTTATTGGCTAATTTTTGTCCTAGTTATGAGAGACTCCTCATGAGTCATATGATCATATGATGAGTGGCTAAGGTCAAGTCATATGTTGTCCAGTGTCTAAGCACTTGGTGTTCTATGGTGGTCATGAATAGACCATACTAGTAGTATGGTCTTGTGAAGATCAGGGTAAGAGAGTCATAAGTTGGACAGTGTGTGGTGTCCAATTTTCTATCTTGGTGATGACTCGATGGTAAAAGTCGTATGTTGTGTTGACAACTCAATGGCTTGACTCATAGCCACTTGCAAGTTTTCTACAACTTTAAGCTAGGGGTACATTTGACATTTCCTACCCCAAGCCCTTAAGACCCCACATCTTATAAGACCTTTTGGTCATCCATTACACACTTTACAAGACCAAACACTCTCTAAAACTTCTCAAGAAAGATTGGTCTAGGGTTTTTTCAAAGTGGTCATCTAAGGGCTTAAAAATCAAATTTTCTTCGTGAATCTTTGTAAATCAGGCATGTCACTCTTCCCTCATTGTTAGTTTACTAAAATTATATGTTTTAACCATTGTTCATGAGTCATTAACGGTGGTTATGAAAGCCATGGTTGAGGGTTTGAATGCATAATGTTGAGGTTGCGATTGTTTTTTCATGGTTTAAATTATGTTATACATGTTTTGAAAATGGTTTTGCACATGTGGGTGCATGGAAATTGTGGTTTGAGAAACGGGTCATTTTTAACCCTAAATTTATTTGTTTTTGCTTTGATAGTATGCCCTCAACTTATTTATGAAAATGTCAATGAGAATGATCTGGTCACATGTTGAAATGTGTTTTGAATTGAGGCATTGTCCTATGAATGTTAAAGTTTGGTAAATGGTTTATGAAGACCTTGTTGGCCTAGAATTGATTTGAAACACTAAATTTGTTCGAGTCCCTAAACATTGAATTGAATGGATGTATTTTTTTAGACAATAGGTTTGAGTCCCAAGTTGGTTAATAAGGGTTGTAGAATGTTGTATGTTTGCAAGTGGGATTTGTATGATGATGCCAATGGGATTCTTTTTGTAAGTAATTGGATTAATGGTTGTGTATGTGAAATAAATGTTTTAATTGGTCTTTAAAGAGGGATGTATAATCAAGCCATGAAAATGGAGTCTGTCGAACTAACACTGGAAACCACACTAGCCAGTGCGGGTGTTTATATTATCGGGAGGTTCAATTCCTCCAAATAAATATATGAATAGGAAGTTCGAGTCCCCCATATTGTATATAATAGTTCTTAAGTCACCGTGATTATGCCAGGGGCTTTGAGTCCCCCATAAAGGCATATACGGACATGGATATTCTCTGGTTCGTGCGGGTGGCCCTTCCAGCTAGCAGAGAGTTGGGCCCATATAGCTCGTGGGTGCCTTTTTATATGATAGTTATGCTACACAACCCAAATTGAGGTTTTCAAAGTTCATGTTAAGCCTAGTTACCTACCCAAGATGTGGCATTGCATACATATGTCTATTTCATATGATATTATACTTGTATATTGCATTGGATTTGAACTGTTATCATGGCATAATTTTGTTTCTCTATCCCTGAGTTACCTGCTAGTTCTCCAACCGCTAACCATCTCTGAACATTGTATCCCCATGCGATGCAGGTACCAGAACTTCTTCTACTTTTCCTGCACAATGATCAGGTGCTCGAGATAGTTCGTGATTTGACATTGAAGTGGTTAGCTTCCATACTTTGGAAGGATTAATTTTATGGTCCTTAGTTCCTATTTCTTATAACTGGTTTAGACTTTGTTTTAGCTACTTTCGAGGGCATGTCCCGATATTTTATTGATTTTCGTTTTGTAGAGGATTTATTGGTGATGCGACGCAACCTGGGGCCTTATTATAATAGGCGTCCCAAGTCCGGCTGGGACCGAAGACCACCCCTGTTACACAACCCAACCTTCAGCTGCCTACCCTGAGTTGGCTGAATTTTGAGCATGTAGCAAGATAGTGCAACAAATCACAAGAAGACTTCGGGATAAGATCACAACCTTGACCAACCCAACCAAATCCAACCCTCTCATACCAGTAATCTAACCATACTAAAGGCCATAAGCAAAGCCATAACCAAAGATGTTCCAAAACATAATACAATTAATCCCAAACTGAAATATGATGGAACAATGAAAAATTATGTCTGATGATGCTATCCTTAAAGCTCATTCCAATGCCAAGGCTAACACAAATATTGATCCAGCCCATTGAAACCCATAGAAGTACCACAAAGCCTCTAACCAAGAGAGTAATAAAATCTTTTTGGGCCATGTCCCCAACCATAGCCAAAACAAATATCTAGAATAAAACCAAATAGTCTAGAAAATATTCATAACATGAAATAGAGCCTTTCAAAAGGATGGCAGATCACCACTTAAGTCCAACAGTAGATCCCCCAGTCAATCATTATGTAGGAGGAGTAGAACGGTAGATTCCTGCATAACGTGGGCATACGGCCACCAGTAGACGGATTAGTGAGTGAACTCTAGCATGATCTAAGGATAAGGATAAAATAATGCCATTTATAAAGCCAGGTAAAAACCATCCATATGCACACACATATATATATTGCCATGCCGGGAAAAGGGACCGAGTTTAGCATGCCTTTGAAAACATTACCTGGGTTGTGTGACTTTGCCGTCCTAAACCTCCCATGGGCTATATGGGTTCAGCTCCACCTGCTGAAAGGACCCAGTGCGTGTAGATGTAGGGCCAGGGAAGAAAACCTGGGATTACTAGTACATCCCCAAAATATATTGTGACATCATCCCCACGGTCACCAAGACCAACCTCACATCGGCAAATGTTAATTTCTAATTTTGGTCCCCCTCTGGACCTTCACCTTCCACGACTTTGCTACACATCTCGCAATTATTTCCAAATTAAAACCAATTTCCAAATAACCAAACCATTATTCATTTATTAACCAAGGCCATTATTATTGGTATCCTCATACCAATCCTTACTTGCAAGTGTTATCCCTACTCAACCATATATAGGTTTAAGGGGACTTTCAAGTTCCCTTCCATTTACCATATTAAACCACTCGGGGGAATTCTGTGTACCCCACAAGCATAAACATTTAGCCATTTATCTTTCCAAGCCATTTAAATCATGCATAATTCCTTTACCAAGTTTTAAAACAAGCAATAGTTCCATTATAATTAGCCAACGCAATAAACGTATCTTTATAAGAGTTTTGTCACACACATTGGGGGAATAATATGACCAAAAACAATTCCAATTGACATTAAACCATTCCCATACAATCCAATTATCAAAAACCACCATTAATGCAATAAAAGCATAATTATAACCATGGAAAACCATAACCAACCATTTAATATCAAAACCCCTAAATCATATTCGAAAACCAAAATCATACAATATATAAATTCATGAAAAAAATCATAAAAGTCAAGCCTTTAGTAATAATTAATAATGAGGGAAGAGAACATACCTTAAACCAAGATGACGATGGAAGGAAATCTCCCTGACAATCGACAAATCAATCCTCTAGTTGAAAACCTAGCTTCCCTTTCCCAAAAGCTTTTGAGAGAATTATAGAGTGTTCAGAAGAGTTTCTAAGTGTTAATGAATAGAATAATAGATTAAATAACCATACAAGAAGGTTAGAAGTTGTGGGAACTTATTAGGATAAGTGAGGAAACATATAGAATACCCCCGCTTAAGTTGTACCAAAATCCTGTCACAGGGATACAACTGACCCACACGAGTCATACCCTCCGATACGAGTGGTACCCTCCACTTATATCCTAGCCTCAACCTTTGGATCCAACACTGCATAGCATATAACTCATCCGACCAAGTCTTATCCAAAGTATACAATCCGTACCCCTAGAAGATTTAAACCAAAGGAAAATGTAGACATTGTCCACCATACGAGCACTTGGTACTACTCTTACCCTGGATTATGGCTTATAGTGAGCCATTCGTACTCAGATCCAACCTAAGTAACAAAGTCTAAGATTAAAATAAGAAACCAAACAATCTGTAACCAACAATATGACTCGTACCCCAAAGTCGTATCCATTCCAGTAACAAAAATCCATCCCACCATCCAACACTGTTCATTATATGACTAGACCATACCATCCGTACCCCAATATACGGCTCGTATCCATGATTCATATTGGGTCCAAAGATCAGAATTCTAGGAAATTTTCTGAGGTCCAGAAATCAGGGTGTTTCAGTCTCCCCCACGAGGAACATTTGTCCCCAAATGGCGGACAAGGTAGGGGTAACCACACGAAAGTGTCATTTGCATTATCAAACATATTTCTAATCCTTAACAATTTTTTTTTTTAAAAAGGCAAAGATATTAATCTTTCTTTTAACAAACTCTTAAAATAAAGATGTGTTGAAGACACATGCCTTCTGCACGAATCCCAAGGGCAAGAAAAAAATGCGGATATTTGGACTTCATGTCCTCCATTTCCCTTGTTGATTCTTCCACCTTATGGTTCCGCCATAGAACCTTAACCTAAATTACATCCTTGGTCCGTAACTAATGAACCTGCCTATCCAAGATCTCAATCGGGATTTCTTAATAAGATAAAGAATCTGAGCTACCCAATCCTTCTAAAGGAACAACCAAAGAAGGATCACCAATGAACTTCCTCAACATGGAAACATGAAAGACTGGATGAACCAAGCTCAAGCTAAAAGGTAACTCCAAATTATAAGCAACATTACCAATTCTTTGTAAAACCTCATAAGGACCCACATACCGAGGAATGAGCTTCCCCTTCTTGCAAAACCGTACTACTCCCTTCATGGGAGATACCTTTAGAAAAAACTTATCCCCAACCTCAAACTCAAAGTCTCTATGCCTAACATATGCATAGGACTATTACGACTTTGGGCAGCCTTAAACCTTCCTCGAATCAACTTCACCTTCTCCATAGCCTGCTAATCCAAGCAGGGACCATACATGTCTGCCTCACCTATATCAAACAAACTAATAGGAGATCTACACCTCCTACCATAGAATGCCTCAAAAGGGGACATACTAATACTACAATGATACCTATTGTTGTAAGAAAACTACTCCAAAGGTATATGCTCAACCCAATTGCCACCATAATCAAACACACAAGACCGAAGCATATCCTCCAATGTCTAAATGGTTCTCTCTGCTTGACCATCTTGCGAGTGGTAAGTAGTACTCAGACTAACCTTTGTCCCTAACCCTTTCTGAAAAGATCTCCAAAAGTGATATGTAAACTGCATGCCACAATCAGAAATAATCAAAATAGGCACCCTATGTAGCTTCACAATCTCCTGAAGATGCAGTTTAGTATACTCCTCCACCAAAAATGTAGTTTGCACTAGAAAAAAGTGCACAGACATAGTCATCCTATCCATGATGACCCAAATCAAATCATATTGATTCTGAGACCGAGGAAGACTGGTAATAAAGTCCATATTGATCACTTCCCACTTCCATTTGAGAAAATAACTTTCTTGATACAACCTTTATAGCCCCATATGCTCAACCATAATGTGTTGACAAACCATACACTTGGACACTAAATCAGCCACATCCCTCTTCATGCCGTCCACCAATAGATCTTCTTGAGATCATGATACATCTTAATCAAGTCGGGATGAACAACATAGCATAACTCATGCACCTCAGCCAAAATCCTTTATCGTAACACATCGTCATCAGGAACAAACAACCTCCCTTGGTATCTTAAAGTACCATCATAGCCGAGCTCAAAACAACTACCTTTTGCCTACCAACATCACTCTCTATTTTCATCAAGATAGGGTTTAACACTTCCTTCTCTTTAATTTCCTCACCAAGAGATCATCGAACCACTTCTTACACCACCACACCACCATCCTTGGAGTCCAAGAGGAGAGCTCTAAGATTAAATAAGCAGTGAATATCCTTCAACTATTCCCACTTTCCTTCCTTAACATGAGCCAAACTCCCTATAGATAACCTACTAAGAGCATCAGCTACCACGTTAGCCTTACCTGTGTGGTAGTGAAGACTCATATCATAGTCCTTCAGAAGCTCAAGCCATCTTCTCTGCCTAAGGTTAAGCTCCCTCGGAGTGAACACATACTGTAGACTCCTATGATAAAAAAAGATATCCACGTGCACATCATTAAAATAATGCTGCCATATTTTCAAAGCAAACACAAACGCCAATATCTCTAAATCATGAGTAGGATAATTCCTCTCATGCAGTTTCAACTGCTTGGAATCATAGCAAATCACCTTCTCATGTTGCATCAAAACACAACTAATACCTACCCAAGATGTATCACAATAAACCACAAACTCATTATTATCTTCTGGTAAAGTCAGAATTGGAGCTGAAGTTAACTTATCCTTCAACTTCTCAAAATTCCCTACACAAGTATCTGACCATAAAAACATGACTTTTTAGAGTTAACTTAGTCAAAGGAGAAGCTATTGATGAAAATATCTTCACAAACTACCTATAACACCCAGCTAAAACCCAAGAAGCTCCGAATGTCAGATGGACTCATGGGTCTAGTCCACCTCTTCACTACAATAATATTTTACGGATCCACCATGATCCCTTCACTAGAAATAAGATGACCCAAGAAAGTTACAACATTCAAGCAAAACTCACACTTAGAAAACTTAGCATATAACTGATGTTTCTTTAAGGTCTGCAACACCACACAGAGGTGATTAGCATGATCCACCGCACTCTTTGAATAAACCAGAATATCATTAATAAACATAATGACGAAAAGATCCAACTACTAATAAAAAACCATGTTCATTAGATCCATAAATATTGCTAGAGCATTAGTCAATCCAAATGACATCACCGAAGATTCAAAGTGCCCATACCGAGTACGAAACATAGTCTTAAGGATATCCACCTCCTTAATCTTTAGATGATGGTGCCCAGACCGAAGATCTATCTTAGAAAAGAACTGGGCAGCTTGCAACTGGTCAAACAGATTATCTATCCTTGGAAGATGATATTTTTTCTTAACCGTCCTTGTTCAACTGCCTATAGATAATGCTCATTCGAAGGGAACCATCCTTCCTGTGCAAAAAAAACACTGGTGCACCCCATGGGGATACACTAGGATGAATAAACCTCTTATCTAAAAGATCCTTAAGCTGATCTTTGAGTTCTCTAAACTCAGCCGGAGCCAGTCTATATGGAGGAATAGAAATTTGACGAATGTCTGGAACTAAGTCAATATTAAACTCTATTTCCCTATCTAGAGGAACACCATGAAGATCATCCAGAAAGATCTCTAGAAACTCATTAACCACTAGAACTGACTGAAAAAAGGACCTTCTAAGTTAGAATCTTTAACCTGAACCAAAAGATAAAGATAACCTTTAGTTATTAACCTCTAACCTCTAAGATAAGAAATAAATCTTCCCCTAGGAACTAAAGATCCACCCTTCTATTCTATTACCGGCTCACCAAGGAACATAAAGATAACCCTATGGGTCAGACAATTAAGGGCAAGTAACAAGAATATAACCAATCCATCCCTAAAAGAATATCAAAATACACCATATCCAAGTCAAACAGATCCACCAAGGTCTTCTTTTCACCAAAAGATATGACACCTGCCTATAGACTCTCTTAGCAATAACCGATTAACCTACCAGGTGTAGTCGGCAAAGCATATCCAAAGATCTGTACCCCAAGAAAATTTAAACCCAAGAAAGATTTAGACAATGTCCACGATACGAGTGCTTTGTACGACTCGTACCCTAGCGTACGGATCATGGTAAGCCACTCGTACTCAGATCCAACCTAAGTAACAAAGTCTAAGATTAAGTTAAGTAATCAAACTATCCATAACCACCAATACAACTCATACACCTATGTCGTATCCATTTAAAAACTAAAATTCATCCCACCAACCAATACTAGTAACGGGACCAGATCATCCATACGCTAATATATGTCTCATACCTTTGAGTCGTATTAGGTCCAGAGATCAAAATTCTAAGAAATTTTATATTGTCCAGAAATTAGGGTGTTTCAGTTGGACTACTGTGGACTTGGGTGGTTTGGTTAGTTGTTTGGTGATGGAGAGTTTCCCAATTATCAGAAGTTGGTATAGACTTATCATCAATTGTTATTAGTTTTATTCTACGCTATCTTGTTATATGTTTGAAATTCATCTGACACTTGTGGTTGCTGGGCTGGTTAGGCTAAATGAAGGGCTGATCTCTGGTCAATGTGGGACCTGAGATACCATCACAGCTAGGCCCTGATTCGGTTCATGAAAAAACATAACCTAACTAGCCCTCTATAAGCCTACTAGGAATAATAAAAAAGATAATTAACCCAACCATGTCCCCATAAGCCAGTGGGACACATAAGAAACAACTAATAAAAATATGAATAAATAATCTGTAACTGAAACCCTCCCACGTAATCACGATAGCTATCCATATATGCATCAGTCTTGAACCGTAACCAATAGATAGTAATGAGAGGCCAGACATCGAACTTGAACTGGTAGTGATAGATAGTAATGAGAGGACATATGATGGATTCAAACCAAAAATAATGGGTAATAACTGGAGGCCACATATATAATATAAAAGAGAACTCATAATCAAATGTCGAACTCAAACCAGAACTCATAGTAAACATACCAAACTATAACATTAAAATCCATACCACACCATAACAGCTGCTAATGTGGTACAAAAATTCAAAATGAATGACAGGTATAAAATATATGTTGAGCTTATCAGGAAGCTAAAATATATTTAAATAACCATTCAAAAGTATTTAATTAAAAAGGGCTAAATTCAAGGTTTCATAACTTAATTCCATGTCCTATAGTGATGGATGCTATAGCATACTAAGGGATAAGTTACAAAAATTTACTAGAACGTGGTCCTAACTGGATAAATAAGGCATGTTATATATATCAAATGGTACGCGGCTACAAGTACTTATCCAAAACTAGCATAATAGTACATAATTTCAGTAAATAAGCTCATTCTAAATGTAGGGTAAACCTAGCCTACATGGACACCAAAGCTAAAATATCTTTCCGGGAAGCCTCCAAATAGTGTCCTACAAGAACCTAAGTTGAATAAATGTAACAGTATGTTAGAATTTACTTCATGAATGAAAATCTACTGATAGCAACCATTTTTTTAAAAAAGAAAATCCACGAACAGAGTGCTTTTTAAAACTTTATATTAGAATGAAACTTACATTTATATAGAAATGTTCATATTCATTAATGCTTATCCTTAGCCTGACTTGTCACTATATTAACTAACTAATGACACCACTTAATTTGTGTCCTTCCACAGTGAGGATGTGTGGAACACTATCCCCTCTCTCCGTTATATTTGCACTTGGGTATTGTATAGGTTCGTGATAAAATAAATATAATATTTTGAATAAATCATATTTAATTGAAAATTATTTCTAATAAAACCTCTATTATATAATAATAATAATATTAATATTAATAATATTTTAATATTTCTAGATTTACTATCTCCACTTACAAAATTAATAGACTACAAAAGCAATTATAAGGAATATAAATATACCATAACTTAAACAATTTTATATCAAAAATATTTTAAAAGGGTAATAAATTGTATTTCTACTGAATGCCAATTTAAGTTAAGTATTCTACAATATATTTGGTATTATTAAAATTCTCAAACAAACCGTTACGAATCAAACTATCAGTCCCAGCAAGTCATAAATAACTTGAAGTGGTTATAAAAAAGCTCTAGACATCGAAAATGTATGAAAACAAGGTAAATAGTTGTGAGGGTAATTATAGATTATATATTTATTCCATGGTCTTGTAACTTATGTGTATCTTCTTTCCACTCTTACTTTATTATTGGCCAAGATATACTGTATAGTATTATAATTCATAAGTATGGCTCGAATAAGATAGTATATTCTTACTACCCCCTAGGATTAATATGTTAGTCTTTTGGGCATAAATATGATAGTTTATCCCTCATTTGCTGTTTGTTGTGGTTTTTAGATATTCAAATGTAATTTCTATTTTGTTTATATATTCTCTCTCTCTCTATATATATATGCTTTATCTTTGAAGCTTAGTCGGCATTTGCCTACTGAGTACCATGTGTTTGTTACTCATACAACACTTCTACAGCCTGCAGATCATAGTACAGGTTAACACCGTTGATATGTGCATCATGCAGAGCAGCCATGGTTCAGAGACTTAGAGTGAGCTCCTAATGTTTAGAGTAGTACTTTCACGACCCGAACCTTGGCCTGACTATGACGGGCATCTCCAATCCACTGTGGATCGGAGACCATCCCCTGAACCTAACTAAACACCACACACTGCCCAGCAATGGGTAAATTACAAACATATAACATGATAGGTTTAGGGAATAAAAGATACATACATAACCTTTAACCGATAACTGGCAAAAGCAACCAACCAACATTATCCAAGTCAACAGTAATCCAACAAAGCCTTCTTAAAAAAGAGCCAAAAACCAGTTTTGGTTGGGACATGTCCCCTACTCTTACAAATGATAATGATATTGTTGATGATAATGAAATCTCTCAATTCTAGTCTATGATAAGAACTGATAAAATGTCTAAGTCTTCCAATGAATGAAAGCTCACTACTTCACCACACAAACTGATAAACCAATCTGATCCACATAATTATGCTAAAAAAAAGTAGAAATATCTCGGGTGCCTACATCGCGTAGGGATACAGTGTTCGAAGATGGTTAGTGGGGTGAACACCAACATGAAACTCAGAGATAAGGGAAAAATAATGCCGAAGTCCAATCATTTCAAATACCATATAAATCACATCATAATACATATATATAAATAATATGTTGGGACGGGGAACAAGGCTTAGCATGCACTTTAAAACCTTAGCTTGGATTGTGTTGCTCAACCATCATAACATAAGAAGACACCCATAGGCTATTTGGTCCCAGCTCCCTTAGCTGGTAGGGCCCTGTGCGTATGGCTGCACGAACCAGAGGGTATACATATGCACTACAGAGACTCAAACCTTTTAGTATATAAAGGTGACACAAGCACCCAACCATGTAATATAATATGGTGGACTCGAACCTCTCAATCATATGATAATAATAAGGGAAATCAAACTACCCGATTATATAGACCCCTGCATTGGCAATCACAGTTTTCAATATTGGTCCCTCAAGACCTCCACTTTCATGACTTAGCTACACAACCCTCATTAAAGCCTAATTAAAATATTTAACACATATTCCCATTTATTGAACCATGATACACATTTAGGCATACATTGTTGGTATCATCATACCAACTACACTTCCAAGGTAACATCAACATGTCAAAATATTTTCATTATTTAGGGAAATTCATAGGCCCCTTGGTTCAATTATGCATTAGCTTGGGGAATTACACAACCCCATAAGGTTCAATTAAAAATCATTATGCTTCACTGATTTTTCACATTATACAATATGTCAAGAGTAGTTCAATATGCATACTTTTCATATTCAAAATCAATTTCTCAATATGAGATTTAGGCCATTATCACTTCAAAAGTCACAAGCTGGTGGGGAAATTACAAGCTCCTCATTTATTCACCATACCCATGCATCCCTCAAGTTCAAAATCATAATTAAAGCATGAATAGTCATAGGTAAACCATGGGAAATATTTATCAACAAGCTATAGTCAAAACCCTCAACCCATGTTCAAAACCAACATCAAAACCATATGAATAATATTTAAAACACACCGCGTTAGCAAAGTAATAATTTAGGAAGAGTAACATACCTAAATTACCAAGGTTCACAGAAAAAATCCAACCTTTGAGCCCTTGGATAACCTAGTTCTTAAAAACCCTAAGTATCATGCTTGAGAGACTTTGAGAGAGTTCTAAGACTATTTAATGTCATTATGAACGAGAAATAACCCCCTTGAGTTCTTTATGAACATGGGGTTTTTATTGGGTAAGAAGGAAATTGTCCAAGGTTCCTTCAAATTAAAAGTAGAAATTTAGTCGTTAGTGTTTACGGGTCACTATAAGACTCATAAGGTTTCATTACAACTCGTCACCATGAGTCGTCCCTAAGACAATATCCAGGGCACACACACATTGTTGATCCTACAACCCAACTAATATGACTCGTAATGGGACCCTACGACTTGTAGGGCCCTATGATAGTCAACAATGAACCCATTTGAGCTATACACTAGACATCCTACGATTTGCACAGCATGACTCATAATGAGTACTGACAACTTGTAGTGAGCCACTTTTACTCAAAATAGAACTTAGCTACACACATACTATTTAGGCTATGATTGGGTCCCTAGGACCCATCAAAACTCCTTAAAACTCTTAAAGGAGTGGTAGTCAAGTCACTGGGGATAAAATTTTAAAAACTTTCAAGGACAAAAATCTCGAGGTGTTACTTACTCCCCCTTAGAATCATTCATCCTCGAATGATAGGATAAGGTATTTATTAGCACTATTTGACTCAAAACACAACCACACTTACCTTTAAAAAAGAAAGATCAAGGAAATCACGATTTTCTTTAACAAAGTCAGGAAACAAAGATGTTAAGAAATACACATATCTCAACCACGATTATCCGAAATGGGGAACAAGAATGGATACTTGGACTTAATATCTCCTCGACTTCTCCAATAGCTTTCTCAGCCTCTTGGTTTCTCCAAAGAATCTTTACTAAAGCCATATACTTAGATTGCAATCGATGGACTTACCAATCCAAAATCTCAATAAGAATTTCTGCACAGGACAAAGAATCCGAGATGCCCACTTTTTCCAAAGGAACAATTGTTAAATGATCACCCACACACTTTCTCAACATCAAAACATGGAAGACCGGATGAATGGAGCTCAAACTAGATGGAAACTCCAATCATAAGCAACATTTTTTACCCTCTTCAAAACCAAATATGGACAAACATAATGGTGATTGATCTTTCCCTTTTTGTCAAACTGCATCTCTCCCTTCATGGGAGATATCTTTAAGGACATCCAATCACTAACACTGAACTCCAACTCCCTTCACCTCATATTTTCTTAGGATATTTGGCAACTTTGGGTGGCCGTAAGTCTATCCTGAATCACCTTTACCTTCTCCATGGCATGGTAAACCAAATTAGGGCCAAATAACTTATTCTTAACAACCTCAAACCACATAATAGAAGATCTACACCTCTTACTATACAAGGCCTCAAACAAAGACATAACAATGCTAGAGTGATAACGGTTGTTGTAGGCAACTTCTATGATAGGAAAGTGGCTAACCACACTACCACAATAATCAAATACATACACCTAAAGAAAATCTACCAAGGACTAAAATATCCTTTTAGCATGCCCATCTTTCTGAGGGTGTAAAGTGGTACTAAGAGTTACCTTATTCCCCAAACCTCTCTAGAATGACTTTTAAAAGTGAGATGAGCACTAGGGACTGTAGCGCCTCAAATCTGGTACCCTGAATACTACATTGTGGTCATGACCCCGAAGGACTACAAGCTAACCCATGACTAATATTTGTACCTAAACACTACATAATATACTGAATAAATACATAAATAAGGGTTGTAATGCGTTAAGGTTCAAAATTATAACATAACTGATAAAACATAACATTTGCAGAGGTTATGGAATACACAAAAAAAATAGAATAAATTATCTGAACATACTGTAGTCTGAAAAGCCTCTAACTAACTGAATTGTCTGAATAAGGAGTTGATAGGACAGTCCCTAACTAACTCCAACTAATAAATTAATTAATGAGATAATAAAGTAATGGTCATGTCCTCGAAGGATGAGTACTCACTGCTAACTCTGACTACTGAGACTAAAATGTTAGTGATGCTCTGGAGCTCATGCTTCTGAACCTATGGTATAAAACACCATAATGCAAATGCATCAGTACGTTTGAATGTACTGTATACATATAAGGTAGGCTAAATGGAAAGGATTCACATGCATGAACTATAATAACTAACATGAGACTATATACTAGACTGTATATGACAGTCTAATTTCTAATAAAACTTGCTGAGTTCCGTACTGTTCTGATTTGACTGTATCTGACAATCCCGAATAATGTAAAACTATCTGAGTACTATTATTAAGACTGAATAACTATATCTGACAGTTCTAATTCTGTACTGAAACTATGGGAAATAGTCATCTAATCGACATACCCCAAATATGCCATTATGGCTTAGTTGTAATCCAATCTGTAACCCCAATTGGAAGGGTATTAATACCGCACTACTGGTAAGGAAAATCTGTGAGTAACCATCGTATAACAGGTAACTCTAGTGAGAATAATGGGAATCCTCATATAATAGGTTAAGACACCACATCCTCCCTCCTATAACAGGCTATGATGTCTCAACCTACGCTGGCTATGTAGTTCTAGAATACAAGGATTTCTTCTAAGAATCACACCCCTATATGATAGGTGGGTTCCAATCCTTGGGTTCTCTTAGTGCTAATTACTACTCCCATTTGAATAGACAGTGAACATGATTTACTAAACTAACTGAATAGAGTTAACTAAATTTCTGTGGACTGACGGAATACTACTGAGATTACAAAATTTCCGAGTCATGAGATTGACTGAATTCTATAGATCATGGCTTAATTGAGAGTATCTTGAATACATGACACTGGCTCTAGGTACACATCTAATTATCAAGTACAAGTACCCCAGGACTC
>NC_061121.1:154471264-154478277 GCF_002878395.1 Capsicum annuum | reverse complement strand
GGCTCTAGGTACACATCTAATTATCAAGTACAAGTACCCCAGGACTCGATAGCATGAAACTGACAAAGCATAACTTTCTTGAATACATGACCAACATCGACAATCCATAATATAATAAGATGAGGATTTCATGAATTACAAATACTAAAGCACCATAATGGCTACACATATATCCATAATTCATTGACTAAGACATTTCATCAAACACTTAACATGCATGAACTCGTACATAAATGGGGATTTCATATTATCATACTAGAATGACACTTTTCCTTCACATAGGCATTTAATCAAACACATGGGAAGCATGATTTGGTTATAGAATCATCAACACATCTAATA
Source organism: Capsicum annuum (assembly GCF_002878395.1). Lineage (NCBI taxonomy): Eukaryota > Viridiplantae > Streptophyta > Magnoliopsida > Solanales > Solanaceae > Capsicum > Capsicum annuum. The sequence goes on along the minus strand of NC_061121.1, from coordinate 154,477,935 downwards.
ATCATAGATACATCTATCCATGTGTAATTTTTGGGTTTATCATGTTTTTTATGCAAATTACCACATTCTAGCATCACATTGGAATATGTAATTTCAAATATGAATCAAAACCCCACAACATCATGAACATGAATTTCAATTCAATTCAAATCATGAACATTCATACATAAATAAATCTTGGATTTTTAAAAGACATTCTTGTGCTTCATGGGTGGGAGGGACCCATGAATCAACACATGACATACCTAGGTTGTGAGTTTCTTGAAGTTCTTGGACTTGAAGTACTTGAATCTCTTAGTTTCTTTAAGAAGGATTTGGATCTTTTTCTTGGGGATTATCTTTGAGAGAAAACCCTAATTTAATGTTGTGAATAAATAATGAACTTATTATCCTTATTCTGATATAATTAGGGGTTAAAACGGGTGGAACAAGACCCAAATACCCTTTCAAAAAGACTTAAAATTCACTAAACGGGACCTACAACTGCTTCTATAATGGTCTGTTGCTGGCTCGACAGTCTGTCGTTTCGACCGTCGTACGTAGACCAAAAGAAAAGCTTAATATCTTATAGAGACAGCTTAGACGATGGTCCATCACAAGTTCGACAGTCCATCAACCGTTTATCTTACCTTCTCCAGAAGGTTGACTTACTGCCTTAGCTGCGACAATCAAGGTGCTGGTCCGTCGCTAGATCAACGGTCTGTCAACCTGGCAGTCGCACCTGGGCGATTCTAACAGCTCTGAGTAAAACATCAATAACCTTTTACTCCTATACCAAATTCTGACAAAATTGGTATCGTTGGAAAGGTAATTCAATTTCATACATGATAAAAAATAAATATTTTAAAATTCCATGTGTAGAAAAATGGATTCATATTTAAAAGTAAGTTTCTAATATTGTTGGGATGACTTCAAGATTGGTGGAAGTACGTGGTATTACAATATCTCTCTTTTGAGAACATTCATCCTCGAATGAGACTAAGTGAGAGGGGAGAATATAAACTGACGCACATACTAAACATGAACAATTGGAACATGATCTCAAGACTAACATAACTAATAACTGAATATATCATACTGATCGTGCATATCTGATGAATGTATAACTAATTGATGACAACATAACTGAGTGTTCTGATGAACCAAGGTTCTCACAATGAGAATGCATGTTTGATGCATGATTAACTGACTATGCAATGGTACTTAATACCAAGTTTATAATGGAATTCTAAACATGAACTAAATACTAAGCTTGTAACTGAAAGCTGAACATGAAATAAAAAAGATTAAGGAGAACTATTACCTTGAGCTTGATCTGAGCTGGCGAAGAAGAGGTGAGGATACTTTGTACGTATGTCTATTTTTGCTTCCAAAGTAGCTCCCTCAACGAACTGATTCCGCCAAAGAACTTTGACTCGAGGACTTCTTTGTACCTTAGTCTACGAGTCTGGTAGTCAAGAATTTCAACTAGAATCTCTTCATAAGAGAGGTTGTTATGAACATCTATGCTCTGAATAGTAACTACAACTGCTGGGTCACCTATGCACTTCTTGAGCAAAGAGACATGGAAGACTGGAAAAATTGAGCCAAGATCTAAAGACAATTCGAGCTAATAAGCTACCTTGCCTAAATGACAAAGAATTTTTAAAGGACCGACATATCGAGGACTGAGCTTTCCCTTCTTTCTGAATATCTTCACTCCCTTCATGGGAGAGATCTTTAGATAGACGTAATCACTAGAGTCTTTCTCTGATCAACTGGACTTTCTCTAAAGCATCAAATACTAAGTCAATCCCTATAACTTAGGCCTTACTAACTTTGAACCAATCGATTGGAGACTGCATCTCCTACCATAGAGAGCTTCGAATGGAGCCATCTGAATATTGGAATGACAGATATTGCTGTATGTAAACTCAACCAAAGGCATATGGTCATCCCAACCAACCTTAAAATCAATTTCATACGCCCTTAGCATATCTTCTAAAGTCTGAATGGTCTTTTCAGCTTAACCATCTATTTGAGAGTGGAAGGCTGTACTGAGATGAAATTGGGTACCAAGACCCTTTCGGAATACTTTCCAAAAATAAGAGGTGAACTGGGTACCTCTGTCTATGATAATAGATAACAAAACATCATGTAATCTGACCAACTCTCTTATGTAGAGTTTGGCATAATCCTCGGCTGAATTAGAGGTATGGACTGGAAGAAAATGAGCTAATTTGGCCATTCTTTCTACAATGACCCAAACTGAATCATGCTGGCAATGAGTACGAGGCAAACCCATCATAAAGTCCATGTTCACTTTTTCCCACTTTTAAGTAGGAATGTTGAACTCCTGTATGGACCCACTAGGCTTCTGATGCTCTATCTTAACCTGCTGACATGTAGAGAACTTAGCCACAAACTCTATAGCATCTCTTTCCATCCCACTCCACCAATAGATTTCCCGCAAGTTGTGGTACATCTTTGTGGCCCCTGGATGAAAATAGTAGCGCATACCATATGCTTCTGCAAGAATTAGCTACCTTAAGTCATCTACACCTGTAACACACAGACGATCCTGACAGTGCAGAATACCATCTCCCATTTGGGAGTAAACCTCTACTTTTGATCCTTGACTGACTCTTTTAACTTAACAGGATGGGATCTCTATCTTGCTTTTCTTTCACCTTGGAAACTAGTGATGATTTTGAACTACTCTGAACCCATATATCACCCTTCTCTGAATGGACTAAGCGAACACCTAGTCTAGCAAGCTGATGGATTTCGTGAGCTAAGTTCTTCTTACTGTCCTCAACATGAGCAACACTACCTATAGATAGTCTACTGAGAGTGTCGGCCACGAGGTTGGCCTTGCTCAGATTATAAAGGACACTCATGTCATAATATTGTAAGAGCTCTAACCACCTTCTCTGATAAAGATAGAGATCTTTTTAAGAAAAGACATACTAAAGGATTTTATGATCTGTGAACACATCCATATAAACTTTTTGTAGATAATGACTCCAAATATTCAAGGCAAATACTATGGCTGCTAACTCAAGATCATGAGTAGGATAATTCTTCTCATGGGGTTTAAGTTGTCTAGAGGCGTAGGCTATGACCTTACCATGCTACATGAGGACACTACCTAAACCTACTCTGGATGCATCATAATACACTACAAACCCATCAGAACCATCTGGAAGAGCTAAGACTGGAGCTGAGGTGAGTCGAGTCTTCAACTCTTGAAAACTCTTCTCATAGGAATCTGACCACTGAAACTTGACTTTCATTTGGGTCAATCTAGACATAGGGGATGCAATAGAAGAAACTCCCTTAATAAACCATCTGTAATAGCCAGTCAAACCCAAGAAACTCTTGATATCTAATAGAGATACAAGGGGAGGCTAGTTTCATACTGCTTCGATCTTTTGAGGATCAACTCTAATTCCATCACCAAAAAGGATATGACCAAGGAATGCTACTGCACTTATCCAAAATTCACACTTACTAAATTTGGCAAACATCTGATGATCTGTAAGAGTATGAAGTACGATTTTGAGATTGTGTGCATAATCACAGTAATTGCAGAAATAGACCAAAATATCATCTGTGAAGACTATGACAAACATATCCAAGTACTGCTTGAACACCCAGTTTATCAAGTCCATGAAAGCTGTTGGGGCATCGGTAAGACCAAAGGATATAACTAAGAATTCGAAGTGACCATATCGAGTACGAAATGCTATATTTGGAATGTCACATTCTCTAACTCTGAGATGATGGTAGCCTGATCGGAGGTCTATTTTAGAGAAATAGCTGGCACCCTGAAGTTGGTCAAACAAGTCATCGATTCTGGGATAAGAATACTTGTTCCTGACTGTGACTTAATTAAGCTTACTTCTGAAAGCTGAAGTACTACCCTTCTACTCTAGGATAGGTTCATTCAAAAACATAAACTGTACTATTCTATTTCTACAGTCAACTGTGGCATAGCAGGAATGAAGCTAATCCATGCTGAGAATGACATCAAAATTAGTCATCTATAATTCTACTAAGTCTGCTAAAGTGACTTTCTGATATAACATAACCGGATAGTTCTTGTATACCCGTCGCACTATGATGGTTTTACCTACTAGGGTTGAGATTAAAAAGAGCTCAGCTAAAATTTTTGGACTGACTCTGAAATCAACTACTATATAGGGAGTAACAAAACACAAAGAACCTCCTTGATCTAGCAAAGCGTAAACATGCATATGAAATAATTATGACTTACCAGTAACCTTATCAGGAGAATTTTCCTGATCTTACCGGGACTGTGGATCCTAAAGTCGATTTGGGCGTTGCCCACTAGTAGCACTGATGGTGGCACCCTGCTGTTTGGGTGACCAGAATGAGCTGAGGAACGATTCTCCTAACCCTGAGGACCTGGCTGAGGATAGTCTCTGACTCTGTGGCCTAGCTTGCCACATCCAAAAAAATACCATTTCCAGTTCTACAAATACCCTGATGATGCTTTCCATAAGTCTAGCAAAGAGGATAGGTGCGAGCACTGCTGACACTGCCCTGAGACTTTAAGCCTGGTGCTCCAATCAAAAGTGACTAGAAAAGAGGTGATAAAGCAGGAATGAGTGGAAACTATGTTTTAAAGGCCCTCTTAAGAGTTAAGAATCAAGCGTCAGCATTAAGAACTCAACATCAGCAAATCAGTCAATCTTTATTACCATCCCTTAACTTATGAGATGGAGCACTAGCTGAAGAAGGAGCTAGAACTGATGACTTAGGAAGAAACTGAGAACGGTTTCCTCCTTCCAATATGAGCTGAGCAAATTTGAAACTACCTGTCCTTACTCTCTTATTCTGCTTCTCCCTCATCTTAATATTTTACTCTTTTATCTGTTAAGCACGGGTCATAAGCCTGGCTATATTTATGTCACTATTCAATATCGCGGACCTGCACTCATTGACTATACTATCATTTACCCCAGAAACAAACTTACTTATCTTAGCCCTGCTATCTTCAACTACATAAGGAAAATATCTAGCTAATTTAGTAAACTTAAGAGAGTACTCTATCACTATCTCATTGCCCTACCAGAGGTTGATAAATTCTAACACTTTTCCTTCTCTCAGCTCTAAGGGAAAAAATCTATCTAAGAATGCAGTAGCAAACTCCTCCCACTTAATAGGCCCTGCATCTACAACCCTCTTTGACTTTTACTGTTTATACTCAATATGAGCAATTTCCTGCAACTGATATATCGCTAGCTCCGTACTCTCACTAGAAGTAACAACCATGATATCTATAACCTTCTGAACCTGATCGATGTATTCCTGAGGCTCCTCATTTGACTTAGACTTGAGAAAGGATATAGAATTTATTCGGGTAAAGTCCCGAATACTGGCTGCAGTTGAATTAGCCACTGGGTTGGCTGAAATGATAGCTGGTCCTTAGTTTTGAATAGCAACTGACTGAGTAAGAGTAGTGAATGCAGCTCTAAACTCTGCATGAGAAACATGTTCTCCCAAAGGTTTTTTGGGCTAAGAGGCTGACTGATTCTTATTTTTTATTTTAAGAGGCATGTTCAACAGAAGAAAGGGAGAAATAAATTAGACCAGACTGAGAGATTAACTGGAGATTATGCTCACTAGCATGAACTAAATACCGAAAGATGGGAAACTGTTCCTAAAACATCTTATAGCCTCCTACACATAAATGTGGCGTGTAACATACCCATGTACAAGACTCTACTAGATATGGCTTTTAGATTTCCTAGGATACTATTGAACCTTGGACTCTGATACCAAGTTTGTAACTCTCCAAATTTGGTACCCAAAATGCTACATGGTGCATATGAACACGAAGGACCACAAGTTAACTAATGACTGATATTTGTACCTAAACACTACATAATATACTATGTAAATGCGGAAATAAAGGCTGTAAGGCCATAAGGTTCAAAACAATAATATAACTGATAAAACATAACATCTGGAGCAGGTATGGAATACCCAAAATAATTGAAATAAACTGTATGCACATAATGTAGTCTGAAAAGCCTCTAATTGACTGAACTGTCTCAATAAGGAGTTGATGAGACATATTCCTATATAACCCAAACTAATAAATTAATTAATAAGATAATAAAGTAACAGTCATGTCCTCGAAGGATGAGGACTCACTACTAACTCTAACTGCTGAGACTGGAATGGGACTGATGCTCTGGAGCTTGTACTTCTGAAACTATGGTATAAAACACCATAGAGCAAATACATCAGTACATTTAAATGTACTGGTATGCATGTAAGGTAGGCTAAATGCAAAGGGTTCACATGCATAAATTATACTAACTGACTGAATAACATGAACATGAGAATACATTTGTGAATACATAATAACTGAGTTTGTGAGAACATAATTACTAAGTCTGAGTACTGATAACTTGAGATAGTGGTAACTTAATAACTGAAATAACTAATACTGAGCGACTGTATCTGATAGTCTAGTTTCTGATGGAACTAGCTGAGTTTCGTACTGTTCTGAGTAGACTATATCTGACAATCCTGAATACTGTAGAACTATCTGAGTACTATTATTGAGACTGAATGACTATATCTGATAGTTAATTCTATACTGAAACTATTTGAAATATTCATCTAACTGACATACCCCAAATACTCCATGATGG
>NC_061121.1:154445593-154468264 GCF_002878395.1 Capsicum annuum | reverse complement strand
AGATTACAAAATTTCCTGAGTTATGAGACTGACTGAATTTTATGGATCATGGCTTGACTAAGAGTATCTTGAATACATGACATTGGCTCTAGGCACACTGATAATTGTTGGGTACAAGTACCCACAGGACTCGATAGCATGAAACTAACAAATCATGACTTTCTTGAATAAATGACCAACATCAACAATCAATAATATAATTATATGGGGATTTCATAAAGTACAAATGCTAAAGCACCACAATGGCTACACATATATCCATAATTCATTGACTAAGACATTTCATCAAACACTTAACATGCATGAACTTTTACATGAATGGGGATTTCATATTATCATACTATAATACACGTTTCCTTCACATAGGCATTTAATCAAACACATAGGAAGCATGCTTTGGTTTACAATCATCAACACATCTAATAATCATGGATACCTTCATCAATGAGTAAAATTAAGGGTTTATCATGATTTTTATGAAAATCATCACATCCTAGGGTCGATCATTGGAATATGTAATTTCAAACATGAATTGAAACCCCACAACATCATGAACATGAACTTCTATTCAATTTAAATCATGAACATTCATAAATACATAAATCTTAGATTTTAAAAGGAGATTCTTGAGCTTCATGGGTGAAAAAGACCCATGAATGAACACATGACATACCTGGGTTGCAAGTTTCTTGAAGTTCTTAGACTTAAAGAACTTGAATCTCTTAGTTTCTTGAAGTAGGATTTGGATCTTGTTCTTGGGGATTATCTTTTAGAGAAAACCCTAATTTGATAATGTGAATGAATAATGAACTTATGAGCCTAGGTCTAATATAATTAGGGGTTAAGACGGGTAGAAAAAGACTCAAATACTCTTTAAAAAAAACTTAAAATTTACTGAACGGGACCAGCAATGGCTCATGCAATAGTTCGACATTGGCTCATTGGTTTATCATTTTGACCGTCGTACGTTGACCAAAAAAGACTTACTATCTTATAGCGATGGCTTGGCCGATGGTCCGTCATAAATTTGACTATCTGTCAACCTGTTGGTCATACCTTAACCAGAGGGTTGACTCACTGCCTTAGCTGTGAAGGTCTAGGTGACGGTTCATCGCTAGATCGATGGTCTATTAACGTGGTCGTCGGACCTGGGCTATTTTGATAGCTTTGAGTAAAATGTCCATAACTTTTTACTCTGATGCCGGATTTGGATGAAATTGGTATCCTTAGAAAGCTAATTCAATTTTCCACATATTAAAAAGTTAAAAATCTTTAAAATTCCATGTGTACTAAAATGTATTCATATTTCAAAGTAAGTTTCTAACATTCTAGGGATGGTTTTAAGCTAGGTAGAAGTACAGAGTTTTACAATACCTCCCCCATGAGAATATTCGTCCTCGGATAAGACTAAGTGAGAGGGAAGAATATAAACTGAAGTACATACTAAACATGAACAATTGGAACATAATCTCTTGATTGACATAACTAATAACTGATTATATCATACTGATCATGCATATCTAATGCATATATAACTTATTCATGACTGCATGACTTAGTGTTCTGATGAACCAAGGTTCTCATAATGATAATGCATGTCTGATGCACGATTACATAGCTAAATTGATACATGAATTCATGAATGACTATGCAATGGTACTTAATACCATAGTTATAATGGAATTCTAAACATCAACTGCATACTAACTTGTAACTGAAAGCTAAACAAGAAACTAAAAATCTTAAAGAGAATTGTTACCTTGAGCTTGATCTCATTTGACATAGAAGAGGTGAGGATACTTGGTACATATGTCTATTTTTGTTTCCCAAGTAGCTTCCTCAATGGACTGATGTTGCCAAACAACTTTGACTATAGGACTTCTTTGTTCTTCAGTCTACGTGTCTGGTAGTCAAGAATTTTGACTAGAATCTCTTCATAAGAGAGTTTGTTCTAAATATTTATGCTCTAAATAGGGTCAACAACTGCTGGGTCACCTATACACTTCTTGAGCAAAGAGACATGGAAGACTGGATGAACTGAGGCAAGATCTAAAGGCAATTCATGCTCATAAGCTACCTTGCCAAAACGACTTAAAATTTTGAAGGGAATGATATATTGGGGACTGAGTCTATTCACCCTTTTCATGGGAGAGATCTTTAGATAGACATAATCACTAATATCAAACTCGAGAGCCTTTCTGTATACATCTGCATAAGACTTTTTTTGGCTTCGAGCAGCCCAAAGTCTTTCTCTGATCAACTGGACTTTCTCTAAAGCGTCGAATACTAAGTCAGGCCCTATAACTGAGGCCTCACTAACTTCAGACCAATTGATTGGAGATCTGCATCTCCTACCATAGAGATCTTCGAATAGAGCCATCAAAATACTGGAATGATAGCTATTGTTGTAGGCAAACTCAATAAAAGGCAAGTGGTCATCCCAACCACCCTTAAAATCAATTACACACGCCATTAGCATATCTTCTAAAGTATAAATGGTCCTTTCTACTTGACTATCTGTCTGAGGGTGGAAGGCTGTACTAAGATAAACTTGGGTACCAAGACCCTTTTGGAATGCTTTCCAAAAATGAGAGGTGAATTAGGTATCCGTATCTTAGATAATAGATAACAAAACATAGTGAAATTGGAAAAACTCTCTTATGTAGAGTTTGGCATAATCCTCGGCTAAATAAGAGGTATGGACTAGAAGAAAATAAGCTGATTTGGTCATTTTGTCGACAATGACCCATACTGAATCATACTGGCGACGAGTATGAGGAAAACCCATAACGAAGTCCATGTTCACTTCTTCCCACTTCCAAGTAGGAATATTGAACTCTTGTATGGACCCACTAGGATTCTGATACTCTATCTTAACCTACTGATATATAGAGCACTTAGCCATAAACTCTAACATCTCTCTTTATCCCACTCTACTAATAGATTTCCCGCAAGTCGTGGTACATCTTTGTGGTCCCTGGATGAATAAAGTAGTGTGTACAATGCGCTTCTGCAAGAATTTACTGCCTTAAGTCATCTACACCTAGAATACACAGACGACCCTAACAACGGAGAACACCATCTCCCCCTTGGGAGAAAACCTCTACTTTTTTTCCTTGACTGACTCTTTTAACTTGGAAAGGCTGGGATCTCTATCTTTGTTTTCTTTTACCTCATAAACTAGAGATGATTCTGAACTACTTTGAACCCATATGTCACCCTCCTATGAATCGACTAAGTGAACACCTAGTCTAGCAAGCTGATGGATTTCCTAAGCTAACTTCTTCTTACTATCCTTAATATGAGCAACACTACCCATAAACAGTCTACTGAGAGCGCCGGCCACGATGTTGGCCTTGCCCGAATGATAAAGGATACTCATGTCATAATTTTTCAAGATCTCTAACCACCTTCTCTAACAAAGATAAAGATCTTTCTGAGAAAAGACATACTAAAGGCTCTTATGATCTGTGAATACATCCACATGAACTCCGTATAGATAATGCCTCCAAATCTTCAAGACAAATACTACGGCTGCTAACTTAAGATCATGAGTAGGATAATTCTTCTCATGGGGTTTAAGCTGTCTAGAGGCACAGGCTATAACCTTACCATTCTACATGAGGACATAACCCAAACCTACTTTGGATGTATCACAATACCCTACGAACCCATTGGAACCATCTGGAAGAGCTAAGACTGGAGCTGAGGTAAGTCGAGTTTCAACTCCTAAAAACACTTCTCGTAAGTATCTGACCAATAAAACTTGACTTTATTTTGGGTCAATCTGGACATAAGGGATGCAATAGAAGAAAATCCCTCAAAAAACTGTCTGTAATAACCAGCCAAACCCAAGAAACTCCTGATATTTGATGGAGATACAAGGCGAGGCCAGTTTCTTACTACTTTGGTCTTTTAAGGTTCAGCTCTAATGCCATCACTGGAAATGATATAACCAAGGAATGCTAATGACCTTAGCCAAAATTCACACTTACTAAATTTGGAGAAAATCTGATGATCTCTAAGATTCTGAAGTATGATTCTGAGATGGTCTACATGATCACAGTCATTGCGGGAATAGACCAAAATATTATCTATGAAGACTATGATGAATATGTCTAAGTACTACTTGAAATCCTGGTTCATCAAGTCCATGAAAGCTGCTGGGGCATTTGTAAGACGAAAGGACAAAACTAAGAATTTGAAGTGACCATACCAAGTACGAAAGGCTATTTTCAAAATGTCACATTCTTTGATTCTGAGCTAATGGTAGCCTGATTTGAGGTCTATCTTATAGAAATAGCTGGCACCCTGAAGTTGGTCAAACAAGTCATCAATTCTGGGAAGAGGATACTTTTTATTGACCGTGACTTTATTGAGCTGACGGTAATCAATGAACATTCTAAGAGAACCATCTTATTTGTGCACGAATAAGATTGGTGCTCCCCGCAGGGACATACTGGGCCTGATTAATCCCTTATCTAAGAGATCCTTCAACTGCTCTTTCAGTTCTATGAGTTCTTCTGGTGCCATTCTATATGTCAGAATAGATATGGGTTGAGTATCTTGAAGAAGATCATTATCGAAGTCTATTTCCCTTTTGGAAGGAATTCCTGGAAGATCTTTGGGAAAGACATCTGAATATTCATTCACGATTGGTACTTATACAAGACTGGGAGTTTTGGAACTAGTGTCCTTAACTTGGAAATGATGATACACACATCCTTTAGATATCATTTTCCATGCCCGAAGGTAGAAAACAAGCTGACCTCTGAAAGCTAAAGTACTACCCTTTCACTCTCGAACAGGTTCATTCGAAAATTAAAATTAGACTATGCTGTTTTAGTAGTCAACTATGGCATAGTAGGAATGAAGCCAATCCATGTCGAGAATGACATCAAAATTAGTCATCTCTAATTCGACTAAGTTTGTTGAAGTGACTTTTTGAGATACCATACCCGGACAATTTCTGTATACCCGTCAGGCTATGATGGATTCACCCACTAGAGTAGAGATTGAAAAGGGCTCTGCTAGAATTCTAAGACTGACTCCAAAAACAACTGCTATACAGGGAGTAATAAAAGACAAAGAAGCTCCTGGATCTAACAAAGTGTAAACATGCACATAAAAGATCTGTAACGTACCAGTAACCTTATTAAGAGAATTTTCCTGATCTTTCTGAAACTGGAGAGTATAAAGTTGATTTAGGCGTTGCCCACTAGTAGCACTGGATGTGGCATCCCACTGGTTTGGGTGACTGGACTAAGCTGACAAACGGTTCTGCTAACCCTGAGGACCTGGTTGAGGACAGTCTTTAACTCTATAGCCTGGCTTGCCACATCTAAAACAAATACCACTGTCAGCTCTACAAATACCCTGATGGTGCTTGCCACAATTCTGGGAAATTAGATAGGTGCAGGCACTACTGACACTTCCCTGATACTTAAAGCGTGACACTCTATCTTTATTACCATCCCTAAACTTAGGAGCTGAAGCACAAGCTGAAGGAGTTGGTACGGATGACTTTGGATGAAAGTGAGAACGTTTTTCTCCTTTTGATTTGTGCTGAGCAAAGTTTAAACTACCTGTCCTTGCTCTCTTATTCTACTTCTCCCTTATCTTAATCTTTTTCTCTTCTATCTATTGAGCATGGGTCATAAGCCTGGCTTTGTTAATGTCACTATTCAACATCACAGATCTGCACTTATTAACTACACTATTATTCACCATAGAAACAACCTTACTCATCTTAGCCCTGCTATCTGCAACAACATAAGGAGTATATCTGACTAATTGAGTAGACTTAAGTGGATACTCTTCACTGTCATGTTGCCCTACCATAGGTTGATAAATTTTAACACTTTAACTTCTATCAGCTTTAGGGGAAAGAATCTATCTAAGAATGCAGTAGCAAATTCCTCCCACTTAATAGGCCCTGTATCTACAACCCTCTCTGACTTACACTGTTTGTACCAACTGTGAGAAACTTCTTACAACTTATATCCAGCTATCTTTTCACTCTCACTAGAAGTAGTACACATGATATCCGTAACCTTCTAAACTTAATCGATGAATTCCTGAGGGTCCTCATTTGACTTAGACCGGAGAAAGAATACAGGCTTTATTTGGGTGAAGTCCCGAATCCTGGCTGTAGCTGAATTGGCCACTGGGTTGGCCAGAACAACAGTTGGTCATTCATTCAGAGTAGCAACTGAATAAGCAAGAGTAGTGAATGTAGCTCTGAACTCTGCATGAGAAACATGTTCACCCAAAGGTTCTTCGAGCTGAGGGGCTGACTGATTCCCATTTCTTATTTTAGGAGACATGTTCTACAGAAGAAAGGGAGAAATAGATTAGACCAAACTGAGAGATTAACTGGAGATTATGCTCACTGGCACGACATGAATAATAAAAGAAGGGAAACTATTCCTAAAACATCTTATAGCCTCCTGCACATAAATGTGGTGCGCAATACACCAATATATAAGACTCTACTAGATGCGGCTTTCAGACTTCCTAGGACACTATTGAACCTTAGGCTCTAATACCAAGTTTGTAACACCCTGAATCTGGTACCCGTAATGTTACACATTACTCATAACTCCAAAGGACCAAAAGCTAACCTATGACTGATATATGTACCTGAACATCGCATAATATACTGTATAAATACAAAAATAAAAGCTTTAAGGTCATAAGTTACAAAAGTGTAACATAACTGACAAAACATAACATCTATAGGGGGTATGGAATACCTAAAATAATTGAAATAAACTGTCTGAATATACCGTAGTCTGAAAAGCCTCTAACTGACTGAACTATCTGAATAAGGAGTTGATAGGACATGTCCCCAACTAACTCCAACTAATAAATTAATTAATTAGATATTAAAGTAATGGTCATGTCCTCGAAGGATGAGGACTAACTGCTAACTCTAACTGTTGATACTAGAATGCTACTGATGCTCTGGATCTCATGCTTCTGAACATTTGGTATAAAACACCACAGTATAAAAACGTCAGTACGTTTGAATGTACTAGTATGCATGTGAGGTAGGCTGAATGTAAAGGGTTCACATGCATAAACTATACTAACTAACTGAATAATATGAACGTGAGAATATATGCATAAACACATAATAAAAGTTACTAAGTTCATGATAACATGATTACTGAGTCTAAGTACTGATAACATGTGATACTGGTAAGCATATAACTGAAATAACAAATACTAAGTGATTGTATCTGATAGTCTAGTTTCTGATGGAACTAGCTGAATTCCGTACTATTCTGAGTTGACTATATCTGATAGTCCTAAATATTGTAAAACTATCTGAGTTCTATTATAGAGACTGAATAACTATATCTGACAGTCCTGATTCTGTACTAAAATTGTAGGAAGTAGTCATCTAACTGACATGCCCCAAATACGCCATTATGGCTGAGTTGAGGTCCAATCTGTAATCGTAATTGGAAGGGTGTCAATACTGCACCACTGGTAAGGACAATCTATGAGTAAACCTCGTATAACAGGTAACTCTAGTGAGAATGGTGGGAACCCTTATATAACAGGTTAAGCTACCTCATCTTCCCTCTTATAATAGGCTATGATGTCTCAACCTAGGCTGGCTACAGAGTAATGGAATACAAGTATTGCTTCTAAGAATCACAACCTCATATGACAGGTGGGTTCCCATCCTTGGGTTTTTTTAGTGCTAATTTCTACTCTCATCTGAATAGACACTGAACATGATTAACTTAGCTGACTGGACTAAGTTAACTGAATTTCCGTGGACTGACGATATACTAATAAGATTACTAAATTTCCTGAGTCATGACACTGACTAAATTCTATGGATCATGGCTTGACTGTGAGTATCTTGATATATGACACTAGCTCTAGTCACACAGCTAATTGTTGGGTACAAGTACCCGAAGGACTCGATAGCATGAAACTGACAAAGCTTGACTTTCTTGAATACATGACCAACATCGACAATCTATAATATAATATGATGGGGATTTTATGAAGTACAAGTGCTAAAGCACCACAGTGGCTACACATATATCTACAATTCATTGACTAAGACATTTCATCAAACACATAACATGCATAAACTTGTACATGAATGGGGATTTCGTATTATCATACTAGAATGGCACTTTTCCTTCACATATGCATTTAATCAAACACATGGGAAACATGCTTTGGTTATACAATTATCAACACATCTAATAATCAACATATAAATTTAAGGGTTTATCATGATTTTTATGCAAATTATCACATCCTAGGGTCAATCATTGGAATATGTAATTTCAAACTTGAATCAAAACCCCACAACATTATGAACATGAATTTTTGTTTTATTTAAATCATGAACATCCATAAATACACAAATCTTACATTTGAAAAGATATTATTGAGCTTCATGGGTGAAAGGGACCCATGAATCAACACATGACATACCTGGGTTGTGAGTTTCTTGAAGTTTTTGGACTTAAAGAACTTGAATCTCTTATGTTCTTGAACAAGGATTTGGATCTTGTTCGTGAAGATTATCTTTGAGAGAAAACCCTAATTTGATGTTATGAATGAATAATGAACTTATGAGCCTTGATTTGATATAATTAGTGGTTAAAACATGTGGAAAATTACTTAAATACCCTTTAAAATGACTTAAAATTCATAAAATGGGACCTACAACGGCTCGTGCAATGGTTTGTCACTGGATCGATGGTCTGTCGTTTTGTCCGTCATATATGGACCAAAAAAAAGACTTGCTATCTTATAGCGACAGTTTGGGAAATGGTCCGTTGCAACTTCGATGGTCCGTCAGCCTGTCCATCATACCTTATCCAGAAGGTTGACTCACTAACTTGGCTACGACGTTCAAGGCAACGGTCCATCAACCTGGCCATCGCACCTGGGCGATTTTGAAAGTTCTGAGAAAAACGTCCATAAATTGTTACTCCGATGCAAAATTTGGATGAAATTAGTATTGTTGGAAAGATAATTCAATTTCTCACATGAAAAAAGGCAAAAATATTTGAAATTCCTTGTGTACAAAAATGGATTCATATTTCAAAGTAAGTTTCTAACATTCTTGGGATGATTTCAAGCTAGGTAGAAGTACTGGGTATTATAGGTACCACGATTAGAAATGATAGAAACTGATGCACCATGAAAATTCACAATCTCTTAGAGATATAACTTTGCCTAGTTCTCAGCAGAAAAATTTGTTCTCACAGGAAAGAAATAAGCTAACATAGTTATCATATCCACGATGACCTAAATGAAATCAAATTGTTGGCGAGCACGGAAGACCGGTAATAAAGTCCATATTATTATTTCCTATTTCGACACAGGCAAATCAATTTCTTGAGTCAACCCAGGGGCCTCAAGTGTTCCACCTTTACTTTCTGACACACTCTGCACTTAGCCATAAATTAGCCATATTTTACTTCATATTATTCCACTAATAAATTTCCTTAAGATAGTGATACATTTTTGTCGAACTAGGATGAATAGTACATCACGACTCATGATCTTTGATCAAAATTCTTCCTCACAACCATCGACATTGGTAACACACAAACTTCCTTGGTACCTCAAGATACCATCACCACCAATCTCGAAAAGCATCACCTTATGCCTACCCACATCATTATTGAATTACATTAATATAGGATCCAATATCTATTTCTTTTGGCATGTATCCTATGCCTGTAAGAAGGACAAGCACCCGATGCCCTAAAGACTCAAGAGAACCAACTTATATCTTAGGATTACTATGCATGTAAATTTAATAATTATAAGACTCTAACAAGTATAGGTATGACTCTTTTTAAAAAGGCCAACATAGATTGTCCCATAATAGACATACATAACTTGGCTGTTGGGGCCTTTATTACTAAAGAATGAGACACCACCATGCTTTATGTTAATAATAGTCTACAAAGTGTCTAAGAGATAGACAACATTAGTTTATATTGGGAAAGTACCCGCCATACCCTTAAATATAATACACTATCAAATACATGCTAAGACTAGGTAATGCCCCGAATCAACCTAGAGATCACCAATAACCCCTAAGTAAAATGTGCTTTTTTTAGGGAGATCTATTAATTGGAATAGATGTACCTGTGATATGAAACATAGTGTCCCCCAGGAGAGACATCAGTACCAAAAAATATACTAAATATGTAAGGCATAAGGTAACCATATGTGAAATAAGAGCTCAAGTAAAACCAGGTACAACTGTATAGATAATAATTGAAAATCACCTTTACTTATACTTGTGGAACCATGTGCATTACTTTATTTTGTTTTCTTTACTATTCTTTGCATTATTAACTTTGTAAGACTTTACAAATGACCAGTTGATCAGTGGTAAAAAAGGATGAATCATGCTAAGTATTTTGTCCCCGGGGATACAGTCCTCATAAATACATAAATCAGGATTGACCCATGCTAGGTTTTTCTTTCACCCCTAGGATATCCCCCATAATATTGGGATCGACCCTTGTTCGATTGACACGATAGAGATCAAGAGAGAGAAAGTTGTGGGTTAATAAGAAGGCACATGTTTGATTGACATGACATAGATCAAGGTTGCATCTACAACAACGTGGTCTCAAGACTAACAACCGATGGTTCAATACTTCTCGATAGGCATATTATATGATTTTCTTATATAAGTTCCATGGTAGGATAAAAGGACCCTCCCTATTGGAAGTGTCTTGTTTCATCATAGAAATGTCATGAGAATATTTTATTTTCATGTAATGCCCCGCAATCGGAAACAGCCTTTCTACTTCATCAGAGGTAGAGGTATGGACTGCGTACATCTTACCCCCCCCAGACCCCAATAAGTGGGAATACACTGGGTTTGTTGTTGTTGTTGTTGTTGTAATGCCCCGCAAAATTCTCTTCCAGTCTAAGCCTTAGAGCGTATTTGGTAAAGTGAAAAAATCCTAGTCTAAATATTTCAGAAATATCTTCCCAAGTATGAAATACTTTGAATCGTGTGGGAATCTATTTGAGAATGAATTAAGATCACAGAGGTCCCCTAATTCAAGGAAGTTGAAATCTTTCCTATCGTTTAAGATTTAGTGACTGTAAAAATTTAGGTCAACTTCAATCGATCATAACTCCTTGTATATATCAAATTAGAGACCCAACTTATATCAAATGAAAGCTATTTGAATTATCTTTCCAACGATACTAATTTTTTCAAAACCCAATATTGGAGAAAAAAGTTATACCCATTTTACTCTAGCATGTCTGACTGGGAAATTGGTGACAACAATTGTGACAAGTCGTCACACCCGTGATAGCCTATCAGCAATGTCGTCAGACCTGGGCAGATTTCTGACCCTGGTGATGATATTTTGTGACAAGCCATCATGCCCATGATGGCCTATCATCAATGTCATCAACCTTAACTAGAAACTCAAAATTTTACCCTTTTGTGATGACAATTCGTAACGGCCTATCACCAACTTGATGGCTTGTCAAGGATATTGTTAGCTATTTTTTTTAGCAATTTAAGGGCATTTTTGTAATGGTATTTTGGTCATTTCCCACCTTTTGGAAGCCTTTATAAATATGAGAATCTATCTTCAAACCCTAATTTCTCCATTTCTCTTTCAATTCTCTAAAGAGAGTATAACTAAGGTTTCATTCAAAAACCCTAATCTTCCAAAAATTCATCCATAAATCTTCAATATTTCTTCAAGAATCAAGTTCCTCATAGTGTGGAATTCGAGAATTATTTATTACAAGTACGGATAGAGTCACAAGCATTAGAATTTATCCAATTTCAAAGATTAAGGTATGTAGATGTTGATTCTTGGGTCCTTTTATCCATGAATCTCAAGAACCCTTTTCAAAACTCAAAGATTTTTATGTTTACGGTTTGTTAATAATTTGTATGAGTTGAAATTGATGTTCAATGTGGTGTTGAGTTTTGATTCATATTTTTTTACAAGACTCATGATCCTTAACCCTAGTAGGTGGAATCCATGTTATATTTATGATGAATCTTCCTTATGTTGCTTTCTATGTGATGTGTTCATGTCAAATGGATGTATAAATGGTTGAATAAGTGAAGCATGTTCCCCTTAGGTTTGATAAAGAGCTTAGGTGAAGCATAAGAGCCATTGTAGCATACTGAAGATGAAACCCCAAATTGTGAGTTAGTCTATACATGCCTAGTGTTTGATAAAATGCCCAATTGAATGAATTATTCCATGATAGTATGAAGTTTCCTCAAGCCATGTGATATCCAAACACATGTCAAGATTGATATAGGTAAGAAATAGTTGAGCTAAAACCTTGTTGAATGGAATATAATCTAGTAGCATATTTCCCTTACGTTATTATATGATTATGTTTTTGAGATGCTTAAAGTGACCCCTTGGCAACTGTGATGATAAATAAGATTTTTGTGATCGTTAAATACTTAAGGTGATGTGCTGAATGATTATGATGATGAATAAATGATTATGATGATGCATGAATGATTATGATGATATATGAACGATCTTGATGATGAATGAATGATTATGCTTTACTTTTATGCTATCGAGTCTTGGGGGTATTTATACCCTACAATAGAGCTGTTTTCTAGAGCTTGTGTCATTTTCTTGATAATTCCAGTCGATCCATGATTCTCAAAACTCAGTGAACTATAGAACTCTATATCCTTAGATAAGTGTAGAACTTAAGAAAGCTTAGTAATCTCTATTACCTCTGTAATCTCTGTATCACTAGTAATCTAGCCTCAGTCTTGTAATCAGCTCAAATCTAATAGTATTCAACTGATTTAATTCTAATATGAAAAGCGATTCGAGTAATCTATTCAAACTCTGTATCGTCAGTCAGATACCATGATTCGATACCTTTTCTATCAGTTACGGAACTAAGTAATCTCAGCGTAACTCAGTCAGATCTTTTGAGAAAAATGATCAGTATTAGATTCAGTTTAGTTGTGTTCAATTAAGAATTTAGTTTAGAGTCTTTTAGTTGGGAGTAGAAGATATCACTGAGCGAAGGAAGGAATGGCGGCTCTCCCATCAGAGAGGCCGAGTCGCTAGGAGCAATCCCTGAACTCCAGAACTGCATAGCCAACGCAGGATACAGGAGTCCCCATAAGTAGATCTTGTCATTGTTAGAGAGGTTTAACTATTATATTACCTTAGGCCGACTTCCTGTGAGACTCATCCCATCAGAGAGGCTTGACCAGAGAGGTCTTTACCCATGGCATGGTATTGATACCCTTCCAGCTGGGGTTATAGGTTGGACCCCTCTATGGTAGGTTGAGGAATGTCGTTTTAGTAACTACTCCCACGATTACAGTTTTAGTATTAATCTTTAAAAATTAGGATTGTATGGTACAGTCGTCTATCTCAGTGAGTAACTCAGATAGTTCCATTTCTTCATGGACCATCCTATTAGACAGGCTTGGTCTCCTATACAGATTCTTATTATCATACCTAGATATCTCCCGCCAGAGAGGCTTGATCTCAGTTCCAGACCATATTGAGTATTCTTATTATCATATCTAGAGATCTCCTGTCAGATAGGCTTGATCTCCATCTTAGATTCTGTTGAGTATTTTTGTTTTCAAATTCAAACATGATCATACTTTTTATCTTTGATAAACTCTTCCGGAATAATCTATTAGAAAATTTGATCTCTAATTGTGTCAGTCGAAAGCAGTAAGCTCAGAGTTCAGTCCTTGATGTGAGTACGTCCAATCTCTTATTTATTAGTATCAGATGAGTCAATGATTCAATATCTCAATGTCAGTAGTTAGTTCAGTCTGCAGTAAAGTAGTATCCGAGTTTCACTATCTAGAGTTGCGATAATTATTTTCATGGTTTGTGAATTCCTATATGTGTTCTCATGTGGCATCTTCATGATTATTCAGTTTAGATATTATGTATGCATGAGCCCTTGCATTAGCCTACCTCGTCTACATACTCGATACATTCCTTTATTGACACATTTGCGCTATGGTGTTCTATTTGACACTATAGCTTCAGAGGCACAGGATCCAGAGTATCCTCAGCAGTTCTCCTTTTCTTTCGAGGACGAATCTCAGTTCATTATTATTGCGTCAAACTTTGTTTATTTTCAGTTGAGGGATTTAGTTAGGTACCTGCCCTTTCAACTCTACAGTTCAGATAGTTTAGAGGCTTTTCAGACAGATGTATTAGTATTTAGTTTTCTGTCTTATGAGTATTCATAGATGTGTTGACCCTTATGGCTAGTTTTTGTATTTATTTCTGATATTATGCAGTGTACAGGTATAGGTATAGTAAAGGGTTAGCTTGTTGTCCTTTGGGGTCATAAGCACCGTGTGACGTCTTGGGATGGGATCCCAAGCGTTACATTCCATCTCCTGACCAAAATGATGTTGTGCACAATAGATGGAGGAACTATCTATATGGGATAAAAATATCTTGGAATGAGATTAAGTCGAGTTGAGTTGAGTATAACCTTGGTTGACCCTTAAGGGGATTGTCTCAAGAATAACCAAACTTAAGAGATGGATACTCGGGCAAAAATAAAAGTAACCTAAGAAAGCTAGTGATAGCGACCGCATACAAAGGACTAATAAAGAGGAATGTATGTCAGTCGATATAAGTACCAAGGCAACCCTTAAATTAAACCACATCAAACACATAGTATTGAACTGGCATTCCCCAACAGTTTAAGTACAAGTGGACAAGGGTCATTGAATATGGTATTATGGGATCAAAGAAAAACATTATTCTATTGACTAAAATGCAATATTTGTACCTTATAAATAGAGACCCCCTTCTCCATTGCAAAGGATCTGACTTTTTTTCATTCTTACCCTAGAAGAAAAAAAATGTCTTTAGTTTGGTCCTTAAGTTTTAGCATTTTCCTTATCATTTTTCACTACTTATTCATTATCATACCCAAGCTCGGTCATGTTTTATCTCTTGGTTGACAAGATCGTACACTCGGCCAAGGTTATAAGATTCTTCTCTAATCTTTGTTTGTTCAAATTATTCGATCTTTTGCTTTGATTAATTAATCATTTTACAAATGTCTACTACTAATTCTAAGCTAAGACCATAACACATACTCTTGACTCATGAACAAATTCAAATATACCAAAAAGATGATAAATAAAAATCTTAATGTGAAATTGGAAAAAGAAGTTTTTCTTGAAATTGAATAGAATTATAGTTTGAGTCATAACTGATGAAATGTTTTATAACATCTAAAAGCTATGGGAAAGTTATCGAACCCTAAAACCAGGGTTTTTGCAAAAAGGACCCCATGGCCATTCGGCAAATGAATTTCCATGTGGGTACTCATTTGCTTTGTTGATCCATTTCTACCATTTTTTAACATTTGATCCTGCCTTTTTAAATTTTTCTAAAAAAATTTTAAATTACAATTATATACTTGTATAAAAACAATACAATTATTGTATCAAATATGTATCTGCGTAGATTGTTTATATAAACCTACATTTTTTCTACAGGTTTAGAATGAAAAATTTCTGCGTAAGAAAAATATTCTCTTGCTTCTAAAAAATTTGTGTAATCATCTCCTGTTGAGTATGTTTGAAGAAAACCAAAAAGTTTGAGGTACCCCTACATTATGGTTGTGAAGCCATTTTATCCTGAGAGGAAAATTCCGCAACCTCGGGTATTTAAGGGGAATTATTTCCTTAAGGACACTCCATGAATTTGGAGGACTTGGCTTTTTTCTGCTTCATCTATTTTTCTTTAAGAAACTGAAAACATACTTCTTTGAAATATTATTTGATCTTGTGTTGAAGGTGTTGGACAACTTCGTGAGTGTTCTTGCCTTATTTTTGAACTTGTGTTGAAGTAGTGTTGCAAAAATACAGATTTTGTGTACCCGAAGAACAACAATCTTAAGAAAATAATTTACTAATCTGTATTATTTTATTTAATATTTTTCAATAAATAGTTGAACTTCATATTGAAAGTTTTTCAACTTTTTGAACTTGTGTTTGAAGTTCTTGAAACTTTAGTTTTGATAGTTCATAAGTTGGCTGAAGTTGTGTTGAAGTTTTTAACTTTTGGTTTTGCTATTTTCCCGAAAATAGCTTGAACTTAATTTTGTTGATGTTCATAAGTTAGGTTGAACTTATTGTTAAAAGTTCAATGTTGTAAATATAGAGTTAAAACTTTATTTGATTGTTCATATGTTAATTTGAACTTGTGTTTGAAGTTATTATTGAAAAATATAGATTTTATCAAAATTGAGAAAAACAATAACATAAAGGAAAGTATAAAAATATTTATTTTTGTGCTTGTTTGGTAAAAGAAAAAAAATTATCGCCATTTATAAATCAAGTATTTGGTTAATCTGTATTGGGCATGATTTTGTGGAAACTTAAATGTATTGGTTTCTACTCCCTCGATTAGAAGAATATAAAAACTTCATCGAGAAATCAGTATTAGAATTTGGTTCAAAGAATATAAAAACTTCACCAATTCGTTAAGATCTCTGTATTGGTTTATGGAGTTTAAAATCTGTGGGATTTTACTCTACTTGAATTTGATTATGATTTAAAGTCATAAAAACTTCATCATGTTTCATAGTTCATTCGATTAATGATTTGAAGATATAAAAACTTCATCATTAACTAGAAACAAGTTGGCTAAAGATTAAATTCTTTATTGTTAGTATTCTGAAACACTAAAGAGTATGTCAAAGATTGACAAGAAAATGATGAATGAAACTGAACAATAAATAGACTTGGTTGTGAATGGTGTTATCCCAATGACTACCAATATTGCTTTATTAAGTTGTTCAGGTATTGCTCTAGCAATGAAAATGACAGAGAAATAGAAAAATATTTTGGTGTGAACTTCAAAGAATGGCAGCAAATAATGTCATTTTGACTAGCCAAACTTGCAATGCAAATGTTCACAAGTATAGATCCTCATATTCTTAATAATAATAATAATAATAATTATTGGAAATCAATTGTCTGATTAGAAAGATCTTATGAGTCATTTCAAAATAGACGAGGATAATGAGTTGAATGAAAAAAAATCATCAATGATGGTTGCAAATCCTGTTAAGGGTAATGCTCCAAATAATAATAAGATGAAGAAGTCTTCTGGACAAGAAAAGAGATTAGAAAAACATGTTGGAATAACTAGAAAGATTGAAAATGTATATGATATGATCATTGAAAGCAATCTAGTTGGATATCTAAATGAATGGTGGTTTAATTTAGGAGTCACTAGACATGTTTGAGCGGACAAAGAAGCTTTTGCTACTTATGATTTCGTTGGTCCCAAAGAAGTGATCTTCATGGAAAATAAAACAATAAACAAGGTTGAAGAAAGTGGGGAGATATTCCCAAAAGTGACTTCCGGCAAGGTGTTGACTCTCAACAAAGTTCTCCATTTTCTTACTATTATAAAGACTTAGTGTCAACAACACTTCTCATTAAAAGGGGGTTTAAGTATGTCTTTGTTTTGTAGAAAGTTGTAATAAGCAAGAATGAAACATAAGTAGGAAAGGGCCACCTCAATGAGGGCCTTTCCAAACTTTATGTAATGGTTGTTGAAATAAAGAAAGTTGAGGATTATTTTTACTTGCTAGAGTCAAACGATTTGTGGTATAGTCGTTTAGGATATGTCAACTACAAAACCTTGCAAAAAAAAAACTGACTAACTTAAAAAATTTTCCAACCTTTGAGTGCAATAAATCAAAATGTCAAATGTGTGTGTAAGCATCTGTATAAGTACATTAAAAGGAATTCAAATCCCTTAGACTTAATACACACAGACATTTGTGATATGATGTCAACATCATCTCATGGTGGCAAAAAGTATTTTATAACTTTTACTTATGATTGCACTAGATACTGTTATGTCTATTTGTTAAATAGTAAGGATAAAGCAATAAATGCATTTAGGCAATATAAAATAGTTGAAAAGTAGTTAGAGAAAAAGATCAAACGGATAAGAAGTGATAGGGGCGGAGAATATGAATCTCCTTGTGTGCAAATATGTGTAGAGAATGGAATTGTCCATCAACTTACAGACCCATATTCACCTCAGTCTAATGGTATTATAGAAATAAAAAACCAAACCTTGAAGGAAATAATGAATAACTTACTAACAAGTTTAGGTTTACCGCAAAACTTGTTGGGGGAAGCATTCTTATAGCTAACTGAATACTCAATAGAGTGCCCCATAATAAGACACAATCAATTCCATATGAAAAATGAAAAAGAAGAAAACTTAACTTGAAATATTTCAAAGTATGGGGGTGTCTAGTGAAGGTCCAAGTTTCTATGCCTAAAAGATAAAGGATAGGACCTAAGACGGTGGACTGCGTGTTCATAGAATATGCTAAAAGTAGTAAAGCATGTCGTTTTTTGGCTCATAAATTCGAACATCCGGATATCAATGAAAATACGATAATTAAATCAAATAATGCTGAATTCTTTGAACACATTTATCTGTATTAAATTATACATGAAAAGTCTAGTGGGGGGTCTAAACGACCTCAAGATGAACCAAGTAAGGATGTACATAATGATAAGAATCCAAGACGTAGTACATGTCAAAGAAAGTCAACTTTATTTGGATCGGATTTTGTAACATTTCGCTTAGAAAATGAGCCTCAAACATTTTAAAAAGTGATGTCGTCGTTAACTCATCCTTTTGGAAAGAGGCAGTCAATAGTGAGATTGATTCTATCTTAAGCAACCATACGTGTAAGTTTGTTGATCTTTCTCCAGAAAATAAACCTTTAGGGTCTAAATGGTTCTTCAAAATAAAAATGAAAGATGGTGATACTATTGAAAAATACAAGACAAGACTTATTGTAAAAGGCTTTAAACAAAAGAAAGGCCTTGATTACTTTGATACATACTCTTATGTAATGACAATAACATTAATTCGGATGTTAGTTGCCTTAGTAGAAGTATATGGTCTTAAAATTCATCAAATGGATGTGAAAACAATATTTCTAAATGGAGAATTAGAGGAAGATATTTACATGGAACAACCTGAGGGTTTTGTAGTTCCAGAAGAAGAAAATAAGGTGTGTAAACATGTTAAGTCACTTTAATGGACTAAAACAAGCACCTAAACAATGGCATCTAAAGTAAGATAAATAAGTGTGATAAATGTGTTTACATCAAAGACACTCCAAATTACCAAGTCACTGGTTGTTTGTATGTTGATTACATGTTGATCATCAGTAGAAATATTTTTGACATAAATGTTATCAAATGAATGCTCGAGAGAAAGTTTGATATGAAAGACCTTGGTGTTGCGGATATGATCTTAGAAATAAAAATCCATAGAAACCTACAAGGGTTGGCATTGCCACATTCTTATTATATTAAAAAGGCACTTAACAAATAGTATTTGAAATTTGGTATTGCCAAGACTCCATTGGACATGAGCTTTGCACTTCAAAAGAATGAAGCTGAAAGCAACTCACTGTTGGAGTATGTAAGAGTGTTAGGATGTTTAATGTATATCATGAATTATACATGACCAGACATAGCATGTGCTATTAGTAAGTTGATTCAGTACATAAATAATCCTAATAAAACTTATTAGATGGCAATGAAAAGAGTTTTGGGGTATCATAAATACACTAAAGACTATGCTTTGCATTATAATAAACATCCCACGGCACTTAAAGGATATAGTGATGCAAATTAGATCACCGGATCCAATGAAGTAAAATACATGAATGTATATATATTTACTATTGGTGGAGGAGCGATCTCTTGGAAATCATCCAAACAGACATGTATTGCTTTCTCTACAATGGAATCAGAATTTATCGCATTAGATAAAGTCGATAAAGATGCAGAATGGCTCTAAAAATTTCTTGGAAGATATTTCTTATTGGCCCAAACTAGTGGCACTAGTATATATACACTGTGATATCCAAGCGACAAGAGGTAGGGCAAGGAGCATGATGTACAACGATAAATGTCATCACAAAAGACGAAGACATAATAATGTTAGAGAACTTCTCTCTAGTGAAATTATATTGTTGACTATGTAAAGTCAAAGGATAATGTGTTGAATCCACTTACAAAAGGCCTGTCTAGAGAAGGATTTAAGAGGACATCCAAGGGAATGGGTTTACGGCCTAGGACAAGTCAGCATAGCGGTAACTCTACCTAGCAAAGAGGAGATCCCAAGAGCTAGGTTCAAGGAGATTAAACAAAGTTGTGTCTGATACGTTCAACATTGTTAATATACCCAACCCATTCTCATGATGTAAACAATGTTTAGTAAATAAGGATAAGACTTATGGTGTGAAGTCTTTTAATAATAATCTAAATTTGGCAGATTTGACCAAATAGTTTAATCTACAGGATTGAACATTTAGAAATCACCTATGTGAGGGCAAAGTAGAAGCCGCTTCAAGGATAATGTTAGTAAAGGCCTATTTTCTAAGCTCTCATGAGACCGGGACATGTTCATGGCTGAAATGAACAAAACTATGAGAACCGTAAATGCTAAAAGGATGGTTGTGTGACAAGTGTTGTCTAGGTGTATATTAAAGCTCGACGGTTTAAAGATATCAAATCTACCGATTGACCAAGTGCATCCGATACATGTTCACTATGGAAAGTTCAAAGGGAAACTTACTTATCCAGATGTAGTCATTGTTTGCTTGATGATCACATACTTGTCCATAAAGTTTTACAAAAAATAGGCATTCCCTATTCATGTAGGGGATTGTTGGGTTCAATTGGTGTGAATGGAAAATGGAGGGACATAACCTTTTGAGTAAAAAACACATTGTTTTGGAAAAGGAGTGACTGTTCGGATAGTTCTGTCTGTTTAGAAAAAAGATACAATGTTTTGAATGAACAGACATGACTCTTCCCAAGGATACACCTTTTCGGATGAACCATTTCCACCTTTTAGATTAGGGATATATAAACCTGTATTATTTCCACAGGTTTAGAATGAAAAATGTCTGCATGAGAAAAATATTGTCTTTCTTCTAAAAACTCAGTGTGATCATCTCCTGTTGAGTAATTTTGAAAAAAACCTAAAAGTTTGAGGTACTTCTATGTTCTGGTTGTCAATCCATTTTATCCTGGGAGGAAAATTTCGTAACCTTGGGTACTTGAGAGGAATTATTTACTTAAGTACACTCCATGATTTTGGAGGACTTAGCTTTTTTTTGCTCCATCTATTTTACTTTAAGAAACTGAAAACATATTTATTTGAAAGATTATTTTGATCTTGTGTTGAAGGTATTGGACAACTTTATAAGTGTTCTTGATTTAATTTTGAACTTGTGTTGGAGTAGTGTTGCAAAAATACAGATTTTGTGTACCCAAAAAACAACAATGGTGACACATAAAATAGAAGAAGGAGTACCTACAGGTCTGGAAAGATTCTGGAGGACCATAAGTTGATGTTGCTGGGAGATTTAAAGTGGGAATGATTTTGGCCAAACCACAATCAGCCAACCTAGGCTCAAACTCAGCATCTAACAATACATTTGTGGTTATCAAATTGCGGTGCAAAATCCTAGGGTTGCAAGAAAAGTGAAGATACTGAAGAGCCTTAACAATCCCAACTGCAATTCAGACGCGGATTTCCTAGCTAAGTTGTAATTTCTTTTCCCTTAATTTGTTCATTGCATCTTCAAGACTTCCTGTAGGAACATATTCGTAGATCAGAAAGAATCTACTAGATTCGCGAACATAAGCCCTAAACTCATCAAGTTCCTGTGCCTCAATCTAGCAATCACTTCAAGATCCAATTATATTTTTCTCTTCAATGACTTGGTGGTGTGTAAGTGGGGAGAACTGGAGTCAAAGGGTTCCAGCCTCTTGACTAAAATAGTAAGACAATTGTCAATAATAGTCCTCTAGTATTTCCCATAGGTACTTGACCCTAGCTATTGGGTTTCATTAGCAAGAGCTGATTGGAGAGTCTTGGCTAGAATTTTGGGGGAGAATACAACTGGGCCTTTGATAATTGGTGCTTTGTTGATGTAACGAACAAAGTTCCGAACAAGCCAAGCAAAGACAAATATACAAATCAATCCTGTGAACATATGAAACAGAATGCTCAAAAATATCCTTGGAAACTGAGGTGGGCCTGTGCAGCTATCCTTGATTATCCTTTAATGGCATTGCACATAGCTTAGTTGTACCCACAAAAAATCAAGCTTGAGAACTTTGGCACCTATTGGATAATCTCAAACCTTTATTTGTGTTTTTCTAGACTTGAAGAAGATTAAATATGTTTTGCAGCATTTAAGCACTAGAAATTAAGGTGTTTTACCTATTACTTACTCCTTCCATACTAAATTATTCATTTCAAATTTAGATGGCAGATTGATTAACAAGATAATTAATAACATGCTAATATCCCTATTAAATGATATTTATATTTTACTTTAAAGAAAAAGTAATTAATGCAAAAGGTAAAACATGGATAAAAAATTTGACTCTTCTTAATTAATGAAAAAATTCAAGTAAAATGAAAAATCAAATTAGAAAATTTGGTACGGATAATTTGAGACGGAGGGAGTAGTAGATTAGCAGAATAATGTGAGCATTTTCTTCTTTTTTTTCTCTTTTTGAACGAATCTTGAAGCAGAAAAATGTAAAGCTGGAAAGCTAATTAT
>NC_061121.1:154414317-154442593 GCF_002878395.1 Capsicum annuum | reverse complement strand
TTTTCATTAATCAAGACAAGAAATTTTTTTTTTCCTTTTTACCCTTACTATTAATTATTTTTTTCTCCAAATTAAAATGCAAATATCATTTAATAGAAGCACTATGGTAAAATATTCATGTTATTAATTATGAAAAAGGGTCAGAAATACCCTTTAACTATTAAAGTTGGCTCAAGAATACCGTTCGTTTACCTATTGGGCCAAAAATACCCCTCCATCCACCTTTGTGGCTCAAATGTACCCTCACAATCAGCAGAATTTTTTTAAACCATAATTAGAAATCCTATTAAATACGTGGCAACTTTTTATTAGTTGTACATTAAATTAATTAAAATACTAAATTAAATTTGAATTCAATTAAAATACCCCACCCAAACCCGACCCAGATATTAAACCGCCCCAACCTATAAAATTAAAAGGGGATTTTGAGAGAAAAAACTAATTTCACTATCAAACTACTGAACACGATCTTAATACCACGTCTTTTGACGAAAGGGACGATGGAGAAGCCTATACTCGACTATGATTCACCTTTTACACTCATAAATATATAGTATTCAAGTAAGTTTTGTAGTATCCATGTATTGTTCGGGTTTAGATGGGGTTTAGTGTGTTTTAAAATCCTACCCGATCTAATGAATATGAACATATTTTATAAATTTTTGCTGTTTTATTTCCTGTTTATACAACTAATTAGTTTTGGATTTCATTGTACTATCTAGTTAAGATTTTTATAATTTTGGTGTCGTTGAAATTCTATGATTTTTTATTTATTTTTTTATAATTTTTATATTCTGATTTTAACACTTTTTATGAAGTCTTCGTGTCTTGATTAAGCAAAACATGGAATTGAGATGTTAGGATGTTATGATATTGGTATCAATTTGTTGTATTGTTTTAAAGTTTTTTTATTTATTTCAGATTCTTGTGCAACTGTTGTCTCAATTTTGTGCATTAGAAAGGCATGTTATGAATACTCTATTCGAATAGGCCCATTTCATGATTGTTTTGTCCTTTATGCACCATATAATTATAGTCTTGTATAATTTATTACATGAGGTCCCCACTACTTTATCCTCTTATTTCCACATTAAATAATGTTAGATTACTTACTATTTGTTTGTTTGTACTCATATAATTGTCTGATAATTTCAATTCATTATTAGTTTTCGTGTGAATTTATCAAAGAATCATTGATACAGTGGATTTATTATTTAATTATGGAAGAAAGTGGATCCTATCTCCTCAACTTGTCTACATAAAAAAACTGAATCAATCTTGGGAAAGATATGACATTGATCTGTTATAATATTTGACATAACTACGGAGTTCGCCAAAAAATTTTGTTTTAAGATTGTTAAGAAGCTATTAGTAACAGGGCCTAATGGTAAGTATTTTCTGCTTGAGGATGATTCAAGACCGCACTTGTAAGATTACACTCTTCTGCTTGAGGATGATTCAGGGCTTAATGGTAAATATCATAGTACCTACTCTTCTCCTTAGGCCACACTTGTAAGATTACACTGGTTATGTTGTTGTTGCTGCATCTATTAAAAATTATATTTATCTTCCTTGTATTGGGTTACGGTTATCGGTATATGGACTCCAATTACTACTTCAATCAAGAATACAAGTAACTTGTCTAAAACATGTTTTGGGGTTGGTGGGGTGGGAGAACTAATCTAACAATATAGTTCATTCCTACAATTAGAGGAAGTTCACAAAGGGGGGGAAACTTTCTAATTCTCTATTACCTGATTAAAATATTTTCCAGGTTCTTCTGTACGTCCAGCATTTGTCAACCTCACATGATAAGTGTTCTTTTCTTGAAATAATAAGTTGGAATATCATCTTGCTTATCTCATGGAAATTTTCCCTTGATGCAGGCAACTTATGTATGTGATTATATTCTTGGAGGTAAACTCAGTGATTCTAGATCAACCAAAGAGGCATTTATGCATGTGCTGTCTAAGTTATCTATTTGACCTGCAAGCTACAGTTGTTGTACTTTGAATTCTGATGTTTCCTGTGAATGTTTTTGTATAGAAATTTATATATGCAGTTTTCGAAGGGTTTGATCTGTACGTTGATCTTGTAAAAGTTGGTATTGCAAACCAAACTATGATGTTGAAGGGAGAAACAGAAGATATTGGTTAGATTATATTCAAAGTATCACTCCCTAATAAAGATTGCATCGGAACTGCTTTCATGTAGTGATTTAGCTTCTTTTGATATACAGGGAAGTTGGTCGAGAAAACCATGATGCAAAGATTTGGGTAGGAAAATATTAACAACCACTTCGTAAGTTTCAACACTATATGTGATGCAACTCAAGTAAGTTTCCTTATATCCTTGTTGTCCCTAAATTTCACTGTATATACAGCTGACATTAAATGCTTGTTTTTCCTCTTTGCCTTTAGACAATCCAGTTACAAGATGACCTAAGTCTAGTTATAGTCTAGTTAAGAATTTACAATCAATAAAAAGTTTTCACGTGTTTAATAGGATTTCTAATTATGGTTTAAAAAAATTATGTTAATTGTAAGTGTATATTTAAGCCACAAAGGTAGATGGAGGGGTATTTTTGGCCCAATAGGCAACAGAGGGTATTCTTGAGCCAATTTATAGTCGAAGGGTATTTCTGACTCTTTTCTGTATTAATTATTTTTCTTAATCAATCTGCAATATCAAATTGGGACGAGTAAAATAGAACGAAGGGAGAAACTATTTAATATCATCTTTTTTATCCTATGGAGTCCCACTTTATAAGAAAAGATAATTAAAAATTAAATTGAGCAATTTTATAAATTTTATAAAGTCATTATTTATTTCTTAAATTTCATACCCGATCAAATGATAACACATAAAAAAAATGAAGGGAATAAATACTTTCTTTAATTATATTTTGGTTCGTTTGGACCCTTTTATATATTTATGGAAGGCAAAATGTCATGTAAATATATAATACTTCCACCGTCACATTTTATGTATCGCTATTTGACCGGACACAGAGTTTAAGAAATAAGTGATGACTTTGTAAAATTTACAAAATTGTCTCTCTTAAAGTTATTTTAATATTTATTGTTTAGTTGTCTTTCCTTAATTCGTGGGATCCACTAAGAATAAAATAAAAATAATTTCATTAAATAGTTACCAAATAAGAAAAAATGATATTCTTTTTCGAATGAATAAAAAAACGTAGTGACATATAAAATAAAACGGAGGTAGTATAAAATAAGATCAGTGAACGGCTAAACTGTACCACCAGTATGGCTTTCCTTACGTTTCATTCAACTTGAGGGATATTGTATCCGGGGATTACTTCACAATGAAGAAGAATAGAATCATTTCTAAGTTAAAAATCCAAATAACAATTTTGCCGGTCACCAAAAAAGTTTAGTGAATAAATGCACTTGTTCTGCACTAAACAAATGAAATACTAGAAATACTACTCTCTTCTTTCAATTTTACTTATCAAATTTTGACTTTGGCCATTCGGAAAAAAATTAATAACATATTTATTTACTACCTCCTCCATTTCAAAAAGAATTATCTACTTTCCTTTTTAATTTGTTTAAAAAAGAATGACTCTTTTCTTTTTTGATAATATTTTTAATTCAAACATTCCACGTGGCATGTTTAAGATCACATGATTAAAGGACATTTTGATACATTTGACATAATTTTAAATTAGAATCACAAAATTCAAAAGTCATTTTTATTTTCTTAAACTCTGTGTCAAGTCAAACTAGGTCATTCTTTTTAGAACGGAGGGTGTATATTACTCCTATTAAATGATGTTGATATTGTGTCTTGAAATTAATTTGGTGAAAAGACAATTAATGCTAAGGATAAAATAGAAAAAAGATTTTGTCTTTTTTTTTATATGTCAAAAATGACAAGTAAAAGTAGAAATACGACTAGAAAATTAGTGACAAGTAAAAGTAGATGGAGAGAGTACTATTTTATACTCCTTCATTCCAAAATAATTGAATTTTTGGGTAAGGCACACCCCTTAAGAAAAATAAATAAATTATAGGTTACTTTTCACTATTAACCATTTATTATTTTTAACTACTCTCTTAGAAAATGTGAAGTACTTAAGAGCCTTATAAAATGAAAAAGGTCAAATTGGAAGAAATTTTCAACATGTCTCTTGAACAATGAACAATTCATTTATCTTAGACATGTCTCTTGAAGAATGAATAATTCATTTATTTTAGACATGTCTCTTGAAAAATGTATAATTCATTTATTTAAGAGATTCAAAAATAATTCAATGGTTCATTTATTTTAAAATGGAGGGAGTACCTATAATACGATAGATGGAGTATTTCTAATTAACTTTGGCATTTATATATGGGCAAATAGCCATATTTATCCTTGTTACTAATATATACAAGTGCCTTGGGAAGCAGTTGAGCGTCGACCTCCCAGCTTGCCGATCGAGGGTTGTTTTCATCATTATTAGAGTTTTATATGTGTTCTATCGGTATACCTTCAGCTACACGGTAAGCATGAACATAGTTGCACATTAGAAACAAAGCTCCATTCACAGTTTCAATCTATCTAATCGCTGAAAACAAAAGACTTTTCAATTTAATCATTTTCTTCATTGCTGAATTCCTTCGTCTCCTCAAGTGAGTGTTCACAGATATTCCTATTGTGCTACTTTGTGAAATTTGTTTTACAAATGACTAAATAGTTGTTGTAATTTTAAGGTTTGAGCGCTCATTGTGCACGCTTGGTATTGGATGAAATTCCTCTCCCACATCAAAACTCTATGGATTCGTTTCGACTTTCAATGATAAATTCTAAATACGAATCAAAGGGTAGTTTATTGTAGATTTCGTTGTAAGAAGAACGTGTTTGATAATTTGGTAGACTTCTTTTTCATCTTGCTCTTCTCCTCTTTTTAGAAGTATTCCTTTTTATTGCATTAATTTACACCTGAATCAAGTACTCTTACCAACAGTGAAGTTATAAACCATTTGATTCTTCGATATCAACCGTTTGCAGCTATAATAGGCTCCGTCGGTATAATATTCTTCATATAGTATTCTACACTTTATAGATGAGACATTTATTATACAAACAAGAACAATAAATAACGTCATGCTTGATTATTTGTGAAGTTGTTTCCTAAGGATGAAACTACCAAATGGTTTGAAGAAGTGGTGCCACAGTATCCTAATTTGCTTTTGAGATTGCCTTTATTGACAGAAACTCATTATGAAAACGCTGATGATGGAATTTTGAAAGGAGTTAAAACTGGTCTTTGCTTATTGGAATCACAAGAGCCTGGCATTATCTTTCTTAGTCAGGTAGTAGTACTTTAGAATTTTGTTTTTTCAAAAACACCCCTTTACTTTACTTTCCTCTGTTTCTAGTGTTCTAATCATCCCACAAAAAAAATGTAAGGTTAAGATTAGGAGAAGAATTTTTTTTTTTTTACGTTGATTAGTTTTTTTCTATTTTATATAATTTACAACTATGTGCATAATCCTATAGCTACATGTTTATCAATTACTTAATGCAGTTGGTAAAAACTCATGTTCCTAGCCTACCATCATTATCGGTCTGTTTTGGCCCTGAAGTTTTGTTATCGTCATTTGCTACTTTAACTCAATACACTAAGCATGGAAGGACTATTAATGCCTACTAACACCATCTTATTTTCTTATTTTTGCATCCACAGAAATGCCTTTATTGAGATTATAAGAAGTCCTTTACCTTCACAATATACGGGATGGAGAGCTATACTCTGGAGGATTATTCCCCACTCAATCATTAAGCTATGTTTTGATTTCAGCGATCTATTTCTGTGCATTTTTTAAGAGAAATGTAGTGCAAAAGGTTCATTGTGATAAATTTTATTTCATCGTAGTTTGATTCATTCTTTTAAACTTCTATTACTCTTTCACTTTACATTATTATTCTCTATTTCTTAGAAGTACTATTTTCACTGGTATTTCTATACACATGAAAGACTAAAGGAGTTGCGGTTGTCATCAGTTTAATTATGGAACCAAAATGACATACTAATAACAATTAGTTTTCTTAATATTGAGTACTCCTTTGTCCACCCTTCATCTTTGCCATTATCAGGCTCGTGATAGATATTTTTCTGACACTTACATTTTCTCTTCTACTCTTGTTTATGCAATAATTATTAAGTTTATCGTTGTTGTCATTTAAGTTAATAATTTGATGTTATGTAGCCTTAATATTCTTGGTTTTATTGTTTACTCTTCATTCTAACTTGCCTGTGGAGGATTAGCTGGATCTACTGGCTTCTGAAATCTTATCATAATTCATGTAGTTAAACAACAATGTCCCTTAGGATCAAGCACGTCAATTCCAGATTAGTTTATGAAATAATTAAACACAAATTATAATTATGTATCTCATACTTAAACATTTCCCAGATGGATAAACTAATCTCTAATTTTTTTAAAAGCTCCTAATGAAATAGTTTCTAATCTTAGGTAGTCAATATTGTTTAATTCTCTGATGCTGAAAACTCTCTTCTTTGCTTGGCAGTAAACCTAAAATAATTCACTTGATGTCATTTATATTCTTGCAAAATTTGAATGAATAGGCTAAAGATAAGCTCGAGAAGTTTATGGTGGTTGACAATGAGTCGAGAAAAAGGGAAAGGTTTATAAAATCATATTTTATCTGCAATTTCCCTTCTTTATGATGTATCAATCTTGGCTCTTTACTTTTAGAATATAATGTTTCTTCATTTTAGATGCATTTATACACTTCTATCCATTTATTGATATGTTCATTTAAATCATTTTGTAACATAATTTATTAGGGGAGAAAATAAGGGCATTAGTGATTTGAGAAATGGCCATATTTTCATTCTCTTGTAGATATCAGTTCACATGGAATTCCTATATAACAAGTGTAACAATATTTTATTTGAAAAACTGGAAGATGGTTTGCTAATGTAGATTTTGAGAGACACCAACTATTAAACAAAATATTATAAATACAAGACAGCCAATCAGAAATGTCATGGAATCCCTCGCTGTTTGGGGTTTTCATGAAAGTTTTTTCTCATTGATTTTCTATCAGTTTTATATGGAATTCATGTTTGAGAATCAATACAAGTTACTTGCTCGGTCAGGAAATTGAGTACAAAAGGTAAAATTTCAATGTCGACCTTGTTTTGCAATAATGTAACATCACAACTCTATCTATCAGTTCTCTTTATATAAAAGAAGGGTAAATTTGCAGTTTTGAAAGCTATGTCATGAAATCATGACTAAAATATTTAATTTTCTTGTTCATATCAATTGAGTATTTAATTGAAGCTTTTATGATAACTAAAAGTGTAAAATGCATGATGTGTTGTAGTCTTAACAAACTTATTGGATAAATTATCATCTTTCCATATGAATGAAATTTCTATAATTTAACACAGAGGGTTTGACTTAATGGTCAATGAAGGTTGAGAACCATGTGTCCTCAGCCTCTTAGGTTCATATGCCAAACAACAACCCCTTAAACTTACCTGTGAGTCTTATTTAGATACTTAAAACTACTGTATTTCCTAATGAACACCTAATAAAGTGATTTTGTTTGAGACTTCTGTTGAAATTTTGAAAAGTTTTTGTGCATACTCTCAAGCGCCTATTACGTATAAAAACTTAAGGAGTTGTTGATGTATTCATTCTCAGTACTAAGTATCATTTAACCAAAGATGTATATGCATAGGTAAGTTTTTTTTATGCCAATATTCATTGCTGCTATCTGAACATTGTTTTGTGCAGGTAATAGTTGAAAAATCATTGAGTAAAGAGGAAATGAAATCGCCAATTCAATCTTGTAAACAAAAAGTTGAATAACCAATCAAAACATAATAACAAATGATACGAAGAAAATGACTAGTCTTTCTGTGGAGGCAACAAATAGATGGTAAGGCATTGAAAGC
This sequence comes from Capsicum annuum, assembly GCF_002878395.1. NCBI lineage: Eukaryota > Viridiplantae > Streptophyta > Magnoliopsida > Solanales > Solanaceae > Capsicum > Capsicum annuum. Next base: position 154,434,648 of record NC_061121.1, on the reverse strand, counting down.
GAAATAGAAGAGGTTCAAATTAGTAGCTACAACAACAGAAGTGGAGAAAAGAAATGACTTAACAATGTCCCATTCTGAACAAAAATGGTATCGCTTTAGTATTTAGACCGGGATATCCCTGAGTTAGGAGCTTGTTTCCTGTCTAGGAAGTTTTTTGTGTTCATACATCAATGTAATATTATCGCTAAATATGCCAAGTAATTATTCTAGGAAGAGCTTGATAAGCAAGTTTCAATAAATGCTTTGTGTGTTAACATATGAAATTCATCTATATGTATCTTTAACCCAAAATGTTGGGCCTTTTCTTGCACGGGCCTCTACCATCTAGTATTTTTAGAAGAAAGATCACATTTATCTTTTTGTTATGTTTATTGGTATATTTACTCTTGCTATTCAAATTTGGGCAAGTATTTTCTTTTGAACTGTTAAATCTCATGTTATCCCACATTGCACCTACATATCGGGTACATATATATATTACTACTCCCTCGATTTTAAAATAATTGGTCTTTTTTCAAATAATATTTATTTTAATTTATTTATTTTGTTTAAGAAATTTAGATAATTTTATTAAGTTCTTCAAAGACTATTCTATCATTACATCACTATACAAAATATATATACTTAATTTTATATTTTTCGTATCATAGTTAATAAAAGTAATTTATTAAAATCAACCTTTAATAAATATTTTATTAATGAGAGTATCAAGTTGTCAATTATTTTTAAATGGAGGGAGTACTAAAAAAAATACCTCTACTTAGAAATTCTGTCCACCCAATTGGTAGGACCCAACAAACCCAACTCATATACATTTTCACTCCAATTGAAAAACATATGCAGTACTCTCATCGTTGCTGTATTGACAATTTCGGTCAAAGCAATTTACAACATGCCACAACCATCACATAAATCATATACCCTTTCACTCCAACAATCGGAAAACATATACAGTACTCTCATAGTTGTTGTATTGACAATCCTAGTGGAAGCAATTTATAACATGCCACAACCATCACATTCCTACAACTGGTCTGTGGAAATTTCTTTGAGTCATCTTTAACTGTTAACATTTCACTTATGATCTAAATCGCAAATCAAAATGCTTTCTCCACTCATCTTTATCGATATAAAAATGTGAAATTTTGTACATAAAGTGATTATAGAATTTTGGGTTTATATACTTTTTCTTAAATTTTGAGTTTGTTTTGTTTCTTGAGAACTTTATATTTGTGTGCAACTTTGGGTTGCATTTTCATGGCTGCTAATGCACTAATATGTGGTGAGAGCAGGGATTTAAGTTCTGTTCTTTCAATTTTTAAATCTGATTATAAAATGCAATATCAAATGTCAATATAGCCACCAGAAGAGTACTGCATAGTTTTTCAATGGGTGGACCGGAAAGGATACAAGAGTTGGATTTTTTGGGTCCTACCAAATTGGGTGAGATAAAACATATTGGCAAAAGGGTCAAATTTACCTCTTATTTTAAAAAATTAGTTTAATATATTCTTCATCCTACTTTAAGATCAAATTTATCCTCATTGCCATATTTTGAAGTTAAATTTATCCCTCTATTTTTAAAAAATTAGCTAAGCATACCCTTCATCATACTTTGGGGCTAAAGTTACCCTTGTGTCATACTTTGAGGTCAAATTTACCCTTGTTGTTAAGAAACTTTTCACATGTATCTTTCATTTAATAGAAAAAGCTCAAATCAACCTTAAATGTTCTTTTTTAAAATATAAAAAAAACTCAAATTTATCCGTGTGACCTGACTCGAGCCACGATAAGGACACAAACAAATATGTCTTCCTTCATTTTGTTGGTCAAATTTTTCCAACGAGATTAAGTCAATGGATATTAATCAGTGCATAGTTCCTGAAAAATAAATCTCCATTAGTACAACCACAAACAAGTATACCTCTCTCCCAGTTCATGGATCTGTATCAATGCAGAGCTCTTGATAAATGACACTTGACAATCAAATGCAACAGATTAGCCCTGTTTGATATTTATCTAGATGATTGAGTTAGGTCTCCCTATTTGTCAACTGTGACATCTCTTCATTCTTACATTTTTATATACAATTTAAATCTATACAAAATTTTCTTTATATCATTTGCTTAAAAAACTTAACCACTAATTCTAGAATCTATATGCATATAAAATTGCATACCAAATTTTGAAATTTGAACATAATTGAATAGGAGTAGATTTTGTAATAAAAAATTTCTCTAGTTCAATTCTTTTGCATCATCTTATTTCATTTTATTTTTTGTTCATTTGTAAACAACCTACTAGCACTGTATGTTAAAAGAGAAGTATATTTGTTTGTTGGAAAAATTCGACCAACAAAACTGAGGGAGAGGTATATTTGTTTGTATATATTTTGTGGGTCAGATCTGGAGTATTAGATTAGATTGTTTATTTAAAAAAAAAGTAATAAATTATTGGATCATTTAATGTTAATTTAAGTTTTTTGTTAAAGAAAGGGTACATGTAAAATTTTCTTAACAACGAGGGTAAATATGATCCTAAAGCATGACATTGAGGGTAAATTTGTCCTCAAAGTATGACGAATGGTATATCAGCCAATTTTTCAAAGCAGTAACGTAAATTTGGTCCCAAAGTATGATATCAAGGGTAAATTTGACCTTAAAGTATGACGAAGGATATATTTAGCCAATTTTTTAAAGTAGAGATATAAATTTGACCCTTTTTTCCAAACTTATAAGTAGAGATATTATTTTAAGGCAAAATAATCTAAGAGGCTCTTATACTTAACTCTCTTCATTAGTTGGAACCTTTTACTCACTAGTTTGTCAATTGAACCCTTGAACTCATTAATACACTACACTTTGAATCCTCTTTTTGCCTTCTCAATGATGTGTGTAATACAATCGAGCACATATCATTTCCATGTCGTTGAATAATGCCACATAGGAAATAGAATGTCTAAAATGACTTTTCTTCTCCTTTGTTTATCTCTCATATTTTAAAATATCACTCTTCTACTTCCAATTCCATTAAAGTATCGCATTTTCTTTTCTGGATTTCAATTCAATATAAACACCTACTTACCAAAATATCCAAAATTTAAGAAATTTCATCTGTTTTCGAAATTCTAGCCCTCTAGTTCTTTAGTTCTTATTCTCTCACACACTGGACATAATTTCTCCCTTAACGTATTATTTTATACATTATCTTTTGGTGTTGTAGCATTTATTTAAATGGGTCTTTTTTAAAACTTACAATTTTAACTTCATTTGCTGGTTTTGCATCCTAAAGATTGTTATTACTGTAAATTGATAACTTAAAATGCTTTCTCTTTTTCTTTCACAATGTGTTAATAAAAGTTAGATGGGTAAACAAATTTGCAGAAGCGAGTTTTGAGAATTTTAGAATAAACATATAGCTTCATATGGCAATTCAATCATTAGAGAGTGGTTAAGTTTGATATGAATTTAAAATTTATCTTAATTGTGATTGTTCTTTCTCTTATATGAACTATAAGAAATTGGGTCCTCTTGAGATACTTTGTATCTAATGTAATTACTGATTTGGTATCAGTATGAAGTTCATTTCACAAATATATTTATGTGAGTATCCCGAAATATAACTGGTGCAAAGTGTTGATAATGGAGGAGGAGGGTTATCTTAGATTATAGATAAAAGTGTAAATGATGTACCAAAAAACTTGAAGAAAAAGATCAACTGATGATGAAGGGTATAAAGGAGTTGAAGAAGAAGAATAACAATGAAAATAAGAAAAGAATTAATGGAGAAGAAACTTGGAGAGAAAAAATTATTAGATGGAAGAAGAACTCAAATTTTGAGTAACAATGGTGTTAAAATAATTAGGGAGGAAGATGGTTGTTACAAAGGCCAAAAAGTGAGTATTATTACTTTTTGACGCGACCCGAACCAGGGTCCAGTCATGACAGATATCTCACGTCCTATGTGGACCGGAGACCACCCCTTCGCACCTAACCAAACAATACAATATTCCTGCCGTCGGATAAATTTCGAACATATAACAAGATAGCATGAAACAAGCTTAAGGAAAATCAAAAATATGTCTATTACCAACGACCAGTGACCGGCCAGACAATCAACCAACATTTCCCAATATCCATAGTAATCCAAACAAAACCTTCTGAATAAAGAGCCAAAACCAATCTCGTTCAGGTCATGTTCCTGACTCTTACAGATGATAAGGTGACATGAGCACCAGATTATGTAATAAGATATGGGGGACTCGAACCTCCCAATCAATAGATAATAATAAAGGAATCTCAAACCTCCCAATTATACATACCCCTACGTCGACAACCACGGTTTCTAGTGTTGGTCCCTCGAGACCTCCACTTTCACTATTCAGCTACACAACCCTCATTAAAGCCCAGTTAAAACATTTAATAGACATTCCCATTCATTGAACCATGATATACATTTATACATACATTATTGGTATCGTCATACCAACTACACTTGCAAGGTAACAACATGTCAAACCAATTATAATCTCTTAGGGGAATTTCAGAACCCCCTCGATTTAATTATACATTAGCTTGGGGAATTATACAATCCCATAAGGTTCAATTCAAAATAGTAATGCAAAATTTCAAGGATAATTCAATTTTCCACATTTCTCATAATTAAAACCAATTTTACAATGGGGCTAGGGTCATAACCTCTTCAAAATTTACAAGATTGGGAAAAACACAATTCCCTAGTTCATTCACCATACCCATGCACCCACAAGTTCAAAACCATAATCAAAGCATGGATAATCATATGAAAACCATTGGAAAATATTGTTCAACAACAAGCATTCAAAACCCTCAATCCTTTATTTCAAACCAGCATAAATATCTAAAGAATAATACTTTAAAACATATGTTTTTTACAATTAACAATGAGGAAAGAGTAACATGCCTGAAATATCAAGTTTCACAAAAAGAATTTAACCCTCGAGTCCTTGGATGACCTACTTCTTAGATACCCTAAGTATGGCTGATTGAGAGAATTTAATAGAGCCTTTGAGGTGTTTAAGTATGTTAAGGATGAAATATAACCCCTTTAAGTTCTTTATGGATGTGGGGTTTTACTTCGATAAGGGGAGAATTGTCCAAAGTGCCCTCAATATAAAAATTAAAATTTAGTTGTCAGTCACTGCGGGTCACTATATGACTCGTAAGGATACATTACGACTCATCACAAGGAGTCGTAGTCAAGATAAAACCACCATGGCCCCATACTGTTCTGGCTACAATTTATCTCACCTACTTATAACCACGCTTAAGGACTCGTAACCACTTCTCGCACTCAAGACAACAACTAATTTGGGATGAAACACTAGACACCCTACGATTGGGACATAACGACTCGTCATAAGTCTTTATGACGCGTGTCCTCTACTCATAATGAAGAAAGTATCTTGGGCCAAACTTTCTAGACACCTTATGACTTGGTCCTTAACACCCGTAAGAAGTCTTGACGACTAATTGAGAGCCACTCATACTCTTAGTAGAATACTAAGCCACTTGTTCTGACTAAGTTGCGACCGAGTCCCAATGACCCATCAATACCCTATACAACTCATTAGGGGAGTCGTAGTCAGGATAGTAAGGATAACATTTCAGAAAATTTTCAAGAACCAAAAACCTGGGGCATTACATACCCCCCACCTTCTTATGATCATTCATCCTCGAATGATAGAACAAAGCATTTATTTGCAGAATTTGACTCCAAACAAAACCACACTTACCTTTAACAAAGAATGTATACAAAGATGTTAAAGAATACACATACCTTAAGAATGGATACTTGGACTTCATGTCCTCTTTGACTTCCCAAGTAGCTTCCTAAACCTTTTGGTTTCTCCAAAGAACCTTCAGCGAAGCCACATCCTTCATCCACAACCGACGGACTTGCCGACCCAAAATCTCAACCGGGACCTCCTCGTAGGACAAGGAACCCAAAATACCTACCTTCTCAAAAGGAACAACTATTGGAGGATCACCAAAACCCTTTCTCAATATCGAAATATGAAACACCAGGTGAATGGAGCTCAATCTAGAATGCAACTCTAATTAATATGCAACATTACCAACCCTATTCAAAACCAAGTACAGACTAACATAATGGGGAAAAAGCTTCCCCTTCTTTCCAAACTACATCACTCTCTTCATGGGAGACACCTTTAAAAAAAACCTAATCACCATGAATGAACTCCAACTCCATTTACCTCACATGCTCTTAAGACATTTGGCAACTTTGGGCGGCCTTAAGTATATCCTGAATCACCTTCACCTTCTCCATGGCTTGGTAAACAAAATCAAGGCTAAATAACTTATTCTCACTAATCTCAAGCCACCCAATAGAAGATCTATATCTCCTATCATATAAGGCCTCGAATGGAGCCATACCAATTCTACAATGATTATTGTTGTTGTAGGAAAATTCTATAAGAGGCAAGTGGTCAACCCAACTAACACCAAAATAAAAAACACAAGCCCAAAATATGTCTTTCAAGTCCTATATTGTCCTTTCCGCTTGTCCTTCCATCTGCGGGTGAAAAGTGGTACTAAGGGTCACCTTAGTCCTTAAACCTCGCAGGAACGACCTCCGAAAGTGAGATGGGAACTGTGTACCCCAATCAGATATGATGGAGACTGGTGTACCATGCAACTTCATGATCTGTTCAATGAACAACTTGTCATAACCCTCAGAAGAGTAATTAGTCCTCACTGGCAAAAATTGAGCAAAGTTAGTTATTCTATCTACGATAACCCAAATTGAATCAAACTACTGGTGAGACCGCGAAATAACCATAACAAAGTCCATATTAATTATCTCCCATTTCTACACCAACAGTTCAATCTCTTGAGTCAGTCTATCAGGCCACAAGTGCTCTACCTTTACTTATTGACACACTATGCACTTAGCCACAAAATTGGCCACATCCCATTTCATATTGTTCCACCAATAAATCTTCTTAAGATTATGATACATTTTTGTCAAACCAAGATGAATAGTATAATGCAACTCATGTGCTTTGGCCAAAATTTATCTTCGCAACCCATCAAAATTAGGAACACATAATCTGCCTTGGTATCTCAAGATACATCACCATCGATCTCTAAAATCATCACCTTCTAGCCACCCATATCATTCTTGTTTTTCATCAAAATAGGATCTAACATATGCTTCTCTTTTATCTCAGCACCAAGAGATGACTTCGGTACCTCTTGAACAATCAAACCATCATTCTCAGAATCCAAGAAACGAACTCCAAGATTAGAAAAATGGTGAATATCCCTCACCAAATTCCATTTCTTCTCATCCACATGAGACAATCTTCCTATAGAATACCTTCTAAGAGCATCAGCAACTACGTTAGCTTTACCTTGTTGATAGTGGAGACTCATGTCATAGTCTTTGAGTAACTCAATCCATCTCCTTTACCTGAGATTTAATTTATTTTGAGTGAGCACATATTGTAGGCTTTTATGATCAGAATATATATCAAAATAGACCCCATACAAATAATGTCGCCAGGTCTTTAATGCAAATATCACAGCTAATAATTCTAAATCATGGGTTGGATAATTCTTCTCATGAACTTTCAACTATCTAGATGAATATCAACACACAACCCAGCACTACCCGGGACAAATAACAATAGACAACAAAGCCATTAGTTCCCTCAAGAAGAGTCAACATAAGAGATAAAGTCAACTTATCCTTCATCTTCTTGAAACTACCCTTGCGAGAATCAATCTATAAGAATTTCAACTTCTTTCGAGTCAACTTAGTCAATGGGTAGCAATAGAAGAGAAAATCTCTACAAACCTTCTATAATAACCGGCTATACCCAAGAAGCTTTGAATGTCGGATAGAGTCATGGGACTAGGCTACTTTTTAACCACCACAACCTTATGTGGATCTATTATGATCCCCTCACTAAAAATAACATGTCCTACATAAGTCACAATATTCAACCAAAACTCACACTTAGAGAACATTGCGTAAAAACATTGTTGTTTTTAGGTTTCCAACACAAGGTGAAGGTTATTGGCATGATCCGTCTCGTTCTTAGAATATACCAAAGTATCACCGATAAAGAAAATGACAAACCAATATAAGAACTATCAGAAAACTCAATTCATAAGGTCCATAAATGCTATTGGGGCATTGTTTAAACCAAAGGACATTACCAAGAACTCAAAATGACCATACCGGGTTTGGAAGATAGTCTTAGGGATATCCGCTTGCCTAATATTGAACTGATGGTAACCCGACAAAAGATCAACCTTTGAAAAAAACTTAGTACCCTCAATCTCATCGAACAGATCATTAATCCTCAAAATAGGATACCTATTCTACATGATCACCTTATTTAATTAGCGTTAATCAATACACATCCAAAAAGATCTATTTTCTTATGCATAAAAAGAACATGAGAACCCCATGGAGAAACACTAGGGCGAATAACACCTTTGTCAAAAAGATTTATCAACTGCTCCTTGAGCTTTTTTCAACTCAGTCGGAGCCATTCTGTAAGAAGCTATAGAAATAGGATGAGTGTTTGGATGATGATCGATCCCAAAATTAATTTCTCTATTTGGAGAAATACCAAGAAGATCATCAGGAAACACCTTGAGAAATTCATAGATCACAAAGATAGTCTACAAAGAAGTACATTCAGATCTAGAATCCTTAATATGCACTAAGTAATAGAGGCACCCTTTAAAAACTCTTTTCCAGACTCTAAGATATGAAATAAACATTCCCTTGGGTACTAGGGAACTACCTTCTCACTCAATCACCAACTCATTAGGGAAATGAAAACTGACCATTCGTGTCCTACATTCAAGAGACACATAGAATGAATGCAACTAATCCATCTCCAAAATTATATCAAAGTCTAACATGTACAACTTTATCAGATTTACCAAGGTATCTATACCATAGCCGGACATCACACCACCCCTATAGACACTTCTAGCCACAGTAGAGTCACCTACTCAAGTGGACACCGAGTAAGGGTCCAAAATATATTAAAAATTAAAACTAAAATGGATAGCCACATAAGGGGTCATATAAGAAAGAGTAGACATAGGAATAAGTAGACAACATATATCACAAGAAAAGAGTTTAAACGTACCAGTAACAACATTGGAGGATGACTCAGAACCCTGGCGAGTGACGAGAACGTACAAATGGTTGCATCCAGTGCCGAAGCAAAAAGCAGAAGTAGCACCTTTTCGTATAGGAGCTGATAAAGTAGCAATAAGAATCTTATTTTCCCCAGAAGAAACCTTAGAAGGACAATCCTTCTGCATATGACCAGTCTAACCACATTTAAAGCACTTTTTCCTTCCGTCTTCACAAACACTGTGGTGCACCTGACCATAAAATCTATAAGGAGGATGCAATGGAGTTGATTGAGCCCCACTAGCCTATGACTAGGCTTCTGGTGCTCTAAACCTATTATCATACTGAGAATGACGATCACCCAACTACTTTGGATAAATAAGGATGGCCATACAGTAGGAACCAAAATTGCCCCACTTCTTATTAGACCACTTTTCACTATCTCTACCACTCTGCTGCTGACCTCTACCCTAATCTGAGTAGCAAAACTTCTTATTCTGCCTTTTACTTATCTTCACTTATCTCTTACTTTCTTTTTCCTCTTGTTACATATACACCACAAGTCTAGAGATATCCATATCCTTGTTCAACAAGGTAACCTTTCTTTCCTAGATCAACTCAAGGGATAACCTAGAGGCAAACTTTGTCATTCAATCCCTTATTCTAGACACCAATTGTAACACCCCAAATCTGGTACCCGGAATGCTACACGGTACTTATGACTCCGAATGACCACAAGCTAACACATGACTAATATCTGTGCCTGTATACTGCATGATATACTGTATAATACGGAAATATGAACTAAAAGGCCATAAGGTTCAAACTGTAAAATAATATCCGATAAAATATAACATCTAGGATGGGGTATAAATACCTAAAACAAAATTGTCTAAACATACTGTAGTCTGAAAAGCCTCTAAAACATGACTGTCTAAACAGGGAGTTGATGGGACATGTTCCCAACTAACTCTGATTACTGAAATAACCAAGTACTAAAATAATAAAATAACTAATCATATCATCCTCAAAGGATGAGGACTCACTGCTGACTGACTGCTAATATCTGGAATCTACTGGTGCTCTAGAGCTCGTGTCTCTGAACCAATGGTATAAGACACCGTAGCGTAAATGCATTAGTACTTTGAATGTACTGGTATGCATGTGAGGTAGGCTGAATACATGGGGTTCATATGTATGAACAATACTAGCTAACTGACTAATATGAACGTGAGAATACATGCATGAATATGTAGTAACTATGTCTGAGATCGTGATAACATGAATTTACTGATAACTAACATGACTGATAACTGAGTTCTGATGGCTGGTATAACTGATAACATGAGTGACTGTATCTGAAAGTCCTGAATTTCATGGAACTAGCTGAATTTTGTACTGTTCTTAGTTGACTTTATCTGATAGTTCTGAATTTTGTAACTGAAATTGTGGGAAGTAGTCATCTAACGATATGCCCCTAATACGCCATTATGGATAAGCTGGGGTCCAATCTGTAACCCCAATTGGAAGGGTTTCAATACCGCACCACTAGTAAGGATAATTTGTGAGTAGCTCTCATATAACAGGTAACTCTTGTGAAAATAGTGGGAACCCTCATATAATAGGTTAAGCCACCTCATCTACCCTCGTATAACAGGCTAGGATGTCTCATCCTACACTGGCTACGTAGTTCAAGAACGCAAGGATTGCTTTTAAGAATCACACCCTTATATAACAGTTGAGTTCCCATCCTTGGGTTCACTCAGTGCTAATTCTTACTCCCATCTGAATAGAGACTGAACATGATTAAATTAACAGGACTACACGGAACTCATGGAGTTTTGTTAGTTGACAGAATACTATTGAGATTATCGAATTACTGAGCTTTCCTAGTTCATATGACTGACTGGGTTCTATGGACCATGGCTTGACTGAGGATAATGTAAAAAAAATGACAGTAAATATAGGAACATAACTATATTTTTGGGTACACGTACCCCCAGGACTCGGTGGAAGGAAACTGACAAGGCATGACATTATTGAATACATGACCAACATCAACAATCCATAATATAATAGTTGGAGATATTTTATGGGCATATGATTATCATAACTTGGTACGTGAATAAGATAGCATGTATACATAGCATAATTTCTCAAGGATAACTCATGAGCAATTCCACAAACAAATTCAATACATAAGAATAACATGAAAGTCATTTTCAACATAAGGTTAAAGCATACATTGTCATTTGGGTCACAATTTAGCTATAGTGCATAGTTTCTATCCCTTTAGGCATTTTCTCAAATACATTACATGCACAACTTAAGGCATAGGTGAAATCATCAAATTTCACAAATCATAAACCACCAAATTCATGGATTTTAACTTATATGTTAACGTAGTTTTCATAATTTCACATAAGGATCCCAACATGGGAATCAAACAACAATCATCACATAACTTGAGCAACCCACAACATAATAATCATGATTCATAATTTAAAATAGGGTTCTTGAGCTTTATGGATGGAAGGAATCCATAAATCAAAATAACGCATACCTTAGTTCTTTGTTTAGCAAAGATGATGGAGAAACTTTCTTAAAATTGAATCCCCAATTGAAACCCTAGCTTGTTCTTGAGAGAGAATTAAGAGAAACTAGTATATTTTGGGTGAAGAATGGCTAAATCACATGTTATTGGGTTTAAATAGGAGTGAAAAATTAACCCTTTTAACCCTGGATGCATCTTTTAATTTCAGTAAAAAATTTTTGAATTGGACCCCTGGCACGACGCGGCGCTATCGCTCCGTGTCATTGGAATTTGACAACTGTGAAATTGATGGATGGAGCGATGCAGAGCCACCACGTTGCCACTTCATTTGTGACCTAAAAGTTTGGAACGACGCAGAGTAATCGTACAGAGACACTGGAAAAAGGACAATTACCATTTTAGCATGTGACGCAGAATGCCACTGACAAATTTGGCACTATTTTACGACAGGAACTTAAAATAGTCATAACTTCTTACCCAGTTATCGGATTTGGGCAAATCTTATATCGATGAAAAGCTTATTGAATTTACCACATGACAAAAAGTAAAAATATTAAAAATTCCTCATGGAATAAATATCATTCAATTTAGAATATAATATTAGTCATTCTTAAGACAAAATCAGTTCGGTAACTTTGGTGTATTAACCAATTCTGGAGTATAGCACGACAACTGATGGAACTTCAGGGCATACTCCTTTATTGTCATCCTGCCTTGTTTCAAATTCATGAATTCCTCAACTTTTCCTTTCCTGAAATCTTGAGAAAAGAAGCAATCAAGAAAGCACTAGAGAAGTCATCCCACAAATCTGACTCAGCATCATCGCCCCTAGACTATTACCACTCTTCATAACATTGGTATGATACATCCTTCAACTAATAGGAAGTGAACTCTACACCCTCCACATCAGTAGCATACATTATATGAAACATATTTTCCATCTCATTAATGAAAGTTTTAGGATCTTTCTCAACTTTAGAACCAGTGAAAATAGGAGGACTCAACCTCATAAATTAGCCAACTTTAGTAGCCTCAGATAATGGCGCAACAGAAGCAACATGCTCAGTTTGAAAGGCCACCAATTCGGTAAGCGAATGAATCGACTGGCAAAACTCAGCATTAGATACACTAACCTAGGGTGCTTGGAGTTCCATCAGGAAAATTAAAAGCAGCTACCCTAGATTAGGATAGAGGGGTTTCCACTAGCCTCAGATCTTCTAGGAGGTATGATAAGAAAATAAAAAATGCAGGAACTAGAGAAAATTTAAGGCCTCATACTCTATAGCTCGAAAATCAACCAACAAAAAAGGGAAACATTCATAAATGTCTAGTAGCCTTTCCTTTATAAGTATGGTGCCCTACATATCCTTAAACAAAACTCTACTTGACACAGCTTTGTTGGACACCCAATGACACCAAACCTAGGATCTGATACCATCTTTTTTACAACCTAAACCAGAGCCTGGTCATGATGGTCATCGCAAATATCACGTGGACCATAGACCAACCCTTCACACCTAACCAAAAAATGTAATATCCCTGCCGTTGGATGAATTTAGAACATATAACAAGATGAAACTCGATAGGCTTAAGGAAAATTGAAAATATGTATATCACCAACGACCAGCGACCGGCCAAACAAATGACTAACATCACCTAATATCCACAGTAATCCAAACAAAGCCTTTGAAATAATGAGCCAAAACCAGTTATGGTTGGGACATGTCCCTGACTTTGACAAATTACAATGAGAATGAAAATGATAATAAAAGTAATAATCAACTCAAGTCTAAGAATGAAAGATGGTGAAATGCTTAAGCCTTCCAGGGGATGAAATCTCACCACTTCATTATAACTTAACAAACTAAGCCTACTGACCTAACTTTGTGTAGTAAAAGTAGAAGTAGCACTGGTGCCTGTATTGCGTGGAGATACAACGTCTGGAGATGGTTAGTAGGGTGAACATTAGCATGTAACTTAGGGAAAAGAATAATGTAATTCTATGATCAATAGTTCAAAAAAATCATTCAAAGTCAATGCAATAATCAAATGCATATACATATATATATATATATACATATATATATATATATCACATGTCGAGATAAGGAACACGGATTAACATACTTTTTAAAACTTTAGCTTGAATTGTGTAGTTCAAACCTCATAACATACAAAGGCACCCATGAGCTACATGGGCCCAGCTCTTCCCAGCTGGTAGGGCCCCAATACGTGTGGCCACATAAACCTGAGGGTATACATAATCACTATGGTGGACTCTTAACCTTTTATCATATCAAGGTAACAAGACAAATAGATCATCTAATAAGACGTGGGGGACTTGAACCTCCCAATAAATAGAATATATAAAAGAAGACTCAAATTTTTCGATCATACAGACCCTCACATCGACAACTGCGGTTACCAATATTGGTCACTGGGGACCTTCACTTTAACAATTCAGCTATACAACCCTCATTAAATCCTAATTAAAATAGGGATCACACATTCCCATTCATTGAACCACATTACACATTAAGGCATATATTGCCAAACTAATTATCACCACTCAAGGGAATTTTGCAACCCCCTTACTTTAAATATATATTATCTTGGGGAATTACATAATCCCATATGGTTCAATTCAATATCACAAAGCAATTGTTCAAGGATAAATCAAATTCCCACTTTTCTCATAATTAAAACAAATTTAACAATATGGGGTTGGGGTCATAACAACTTCAAAAGTCACAAGTTTGGGGAAAACCACAATTTTCTAGTTTATTCACCATGCCCATGCACCCAAAAGTTCAAAACCATAATCAAAGTATGGATAATCATATGTGAACCATTGGAAAACATTGTTCAGCAATAAGCATTCAAAACCCTCAACCCTTGATTTTAAACCAGCATAAATATCTCATGAAAAATACTTTAAAACATATTCTTTTTACACATTAACAATGAGGGAAGAGCAACATGCCTAAAATACCAAGTTTCATGGAAAGAATTTAACCCTCTAGCCCTTGGATGACCTACTTCTTGGGTACCCAATGTATGGCTGCTTAAGAGAATTTGAGAGAGCCTTTGAAGTGTTTGAGTACATTAAGGATGAAATATAACCCCCTTAAGTGCTTTATGGGTGTGGGGTTTTAATTGGGTAAGTAGAGAATTATCCAAAGTGTCCTCAATTTAAAAATTAAAATTTAGTCGTTAGTGACTACGGGTCACTGTATGAACTCATAAGGATACATTAGTACTCATCACAGGGAGTCATAGTCAAGATAGAATCACTAAGGCCCCATACTATTCTGGCTATGATTCATACCACCAACTCATAACCAAACGAAATGACTTGTAACCACTTCTCGTACTCAAGACAACAACAAACTTGGGATGACACACTGGACACCCTATAATTGGGACATAATGACTCATCATGAGACCTTATTACTCATGGCCTCAAGTTTAATAAAGATATGTGTTGATCTAAACTTTTAGGACACCTTACGACTTAGTCCTTATGACTCATAAGAAGTCTTGTCGACTAGTTGAGAGTCACTCGGACTCAGAGTAGAATACTAAGCTACTTGTTCTGATTAAGTTGTGACTAACTCCCTATGACCCATCAAGATCCCTATGACCCTTCAGGGGAGTTGTAGTTAGGATATCGAGAATAAAATTTTAGAAAATTTTCAATGACCAAAAACCCATGGCATTACACTTTTTCAGAAGGCTTCACGCTTCTAAAATATGTGTGTTACATGCTCTTTACTAAACTACCAAATAGGATGACAGGTAATAAAAGGTTTAGAATATTGTGTTTCAATGAGTTTAAGGGTTCAGTAGGTAAAGTAATGAGTAGAAGGGCCTAACTTACAAATAAAATCAAGTACAAGGGTATCCTAGGTCACCTCACTTTATTTTAATTGTAATATAATCTTATCCAAGTAAGTGCCACTTGCATACCATGTGGGGTAATAGAAGTGGGTCTATTTGACTTACAAATCGAAGGATAAATATGCGCTTAAAGTTGGATGACAAGGGTAAATATACCTAAAAAATCTAAGAAAGGAAAATATAACAATTTTTTAAGAATATATAAAACTACTAAGACATTTACAGATAATCAATAGGACCCTCCCTCACAAAGTGTCAAAAAAAAGAACACATTATCAACTAGTTAATTTCATAGAGTAGTATTTGTTTTCAAATTTATATAACACTACGTTAATGGTGTGATTGAGAAAATTATCTAAGAATAAAGTAGTGCTTGAACATGGAAACAATGTTATTTCAAATATATGTTAGCACTAAGCTTGTATTAATGATTACTAAAATTTATAGGAAAATAAAAAGAAGACCCTCTAAATCAAGCAGATCTCCACAAGGATAAGAAAATTCCATACATGCAAAATAAACCGACAAAGACAATGTTTGGAGCAAGAATGACAAAATTAAAGCAAGCAAATCAACCTCTACATGTAAGGGAATAAAATCAAATACTACACTTGAAAGGAAGGAAACATCCCAAAGGAAAGAACTAACCATTATCAACACACAAATCAAGAAAGATCATAACAAAGGATTTATATGCAAGAAAGAAGATTAAGATCAAAGAAGGAAAAAAATGCAAATATATTTAATAGATGTATGACACTAATCTAGAAAACACCACATATTCCACAACTTATAAGTACACAAAATCCCTTGGGTTGTTCAAAGAACCAATTACAATAAGAACAAGGAAATTCTACTTTCTCATTTCAAGCCCTCTGATCATGTCTGATTGATATAAATCTTTCACAATACTGCCTCAATGGTAAATCTATAAGGAGACAAAGATTGAAGTAAATATTTGTATACTTCACTTGAGCAACCATTCACTAACCACTCTTTTCAGCTTACTACAAATTTTGTAATCTTTATAGTTTGCAAGAGTTAAGAAAAAGAAAAAGAAAAGTGAGAGTATGTTATACAATTAAAGGTTGATAACATTCAAATATAATTTTAAACCTTAAGTTCGTCCAAAGGCTCCAAAGGAAACCTTTGTAACCTAAGGGGACTAGAATAGATACCACATCAGTGATGCGAACTAGGATTAAACTTTTGTCTTACTTTACTATCTTCTTATTGAGTTGTGATTTATTAAAGGGGCTATTAACCTGTAGGTGAGTTTATTTAAGTGTAGCAATATTCGAGTTGGTTTCATCAATTTTCTTAATTCATACCTCATCTTGACTTTAAATTAGTGTTAGAGTAGGTATCACTATTTCAGTTTCTTAACCATACATGAGTAAAAATTAAATGACAAATTATCGAATTCCCAGTGCTATTTTACAAGGTGGAAATTCCTCAAATTGACCTCCCTATTTTAATGGTCAATATTACTCGCACCAAAAAGATGATTCAGAATCTTTGTCCAGACAACAAACTTTCAAGCTTGAGTTGAAATCAAGAAAGGACCAAAACTCATTTCCAAATACATTACAAAGGATTCAAGAAGAAAAATGATTTTTTAAATCTTTGAAGCCATAAAGAATGATAAGAGATAATCCAAACTAACGCTAGAGCTATAAGTTTGCTTTATTTTGCAGTTAAAGGATCGAATTATGACAAAATATCCACATGTGATATCACCAAAGAACTGTGGGAGAATCTTTAAGTTAACAATGAAGGAACCTTTAAAGTCAAAGAAGTAATAATCAGTTCCCTTGTCAATAAGTGTGAACTTTTCAAAATGACGAATGATGAAAATGTTGAATTTATGTTTTCTAGATTCATCAAGATCTTAGTGAACTTAAGTTATTAGGAATGGTCAACTCAAATGGAATTTAAGTAAGAAAATTCATTAGGAGTCTTCCCAAAGCATGGAAAACAAAAGTCAACATCCTTAATGATGAAGATCTTCAAAGTTGACCTATGATAAACTGCTAGGTAATCTTATGGCTTATTAACAAAATCATATAAACATGCACATTTAAGAACAAAAAAAGAACATTATTGCCTTCAGCATTTTAACCCCTAAAATTAAAGAAAAAGATGATGAGGAAAAGAATATACACCTTGCCCTTACAAATAGTAGAGTCAGATATATCCCAAGGAAGAGAAAACAGAAGCCTCAACAAGGTCTTAGAGGTAATTACAATAAAAAGAATAATGACAGATGTTATCACTATAGAAACTTAGACACATCAAATTGAATTACCCTGATCTAAAGAATAAAAACAAATAAAAGAATAGAAACTCTAAAGATTTTGGAGCACAAAGTGATGAAGACACTTTAGGATGAACAAGAAGAAATCATAATCATCTACTTCATGTATATATGTCAATCAAGTGAGGTAAGACTTTATAACTACCAAAATTATTTGTATCTCCAAACTTCTTTTGATATGGTAACCGATGCAAGCATCAAAAGTAATTGATGAATATAATAAATTGGTTCAAGAAAAGAAAAATCGGTGAATTCTTCTGAAAGTAAGCCAATTGAAGTTGACTTGCTTGGAGAAGAACTTAGTGAAATAAAAATGCAACTTAACATCATTAAGAAGTTACCAAGTAATAACTTAGTTAGATCTTATAAATCATTTCAACATAATTTTCAAAAAAGTAATCACTCAATATCCCCTTCAAATACTTTCTATATATCCAAGTCTTCATTTAGTCTTCATAAACTAATCAATTTTTCTGTGGTAAAGTTTGCCACAACTCCTTCAACTAAAGAGAAACACTTCTAGGAATGAATTTGAAGACCAAAAGATGCAATCTCTAACCACCAAGGACCCAAAAATACATAGGTTTGTAAAAAAAGTAAATTTATCTATTTTGCAAGAATAAACCAGAAAAGCATACAAATGAGGTATGTGGATAATCAACAACGTCTGTTCTAGACATATGAAAAGAAAAAAAAGAAAATTTTAAATCATTAAAGAATATTGATGGTGGTTACATATGGTTTAGAGATAATGCTAAAAGAAAACTACAGGGAGTTGGATCAATAAAAATTAGTCCCACAGGTGATCTAATTGAAGTATATCTGGCAGATAAACACAATCATAACTTTCTAAGAATTAGTCAACTTTATGGTATAAGATTTGATGTTTTTTAGTGTCCCTAGATGCATTATCACTAATATTGCTAAATGCAGGTATATGGTTGAAAATATCTATGTTTTAAATAATACCGGTTTACCTACTTTAATTATGGAACAAAAAGGTAGGACATACCAACATGCATGTCATGGCAAAGCTTTCCAAACATGAGCAGGTGGCAGGTCTACCAAATCAAAGTTTACAAAGGATAACATTTATGATGCTTATTAATATAAAAGATAGACGCACACCTCTTTCAAGGTTAAAGATATGGTCAAACCTCTTATACCCTTGCATATGAAGCTTTTTGGTCTTACTAGACTGCTAGCTTAGTCGATAAAAGATATGCTTTTGTTATTATTAATGATTACTGTCATTTTATCCAAGATGTTGTTCTTACTCACAAAGATGAGGTATTTTCTAACTTTGAAGTATTCTATAGAAAAGTTCCAAGAAAAGTATGATACTTCATTTTACATGTTCAAAGTAATCACAAAAGAGAATTAAAAAACAATTGTTTTGAAGAATTTCATTGTCAACAAGGCTACACATAAATTTCTAATCCCCCCATTCCCCATAGTAAAATAAAGTATTAAAAAAATTCACTTTAGGACACCACAAGAACCATATTACTAGAACAAAGTTTGTGTGATTCTTTCTGGGTTGAAGTGTGAGCACATCATGTCATATCCTAAACCAATGTCATATCAGAACCATTCTAAAAAATATCCCTTATGAATTATGAAAACTTAAGTAGATCAACATCAATTACTTTTATTCAATTAGATGTAAGTGTTTTGTTCACAACAATGACAAGAATAATTTGGGTAAGTTTTGCACTCGTAGTGATGAATGTATATTTCTTATATACTCTCCCGCTAGTCATTTTTTTAAAATTTTAAATAAAAGAAATCTTAGTGTTGAAGAATTTGTGCATGTGATATTAGATTAATCTAATTTTAGTGCTCAAAATTCTAGAGATAATCATATTTTGATAATACATGTTCTTCCTATCCCATTAAGAAAGGTTCACAGCCTCCTAAGAAACTATTTCAGAATAGTCTGATACAAAGTTGACTCAATATGATGGAGAGTCAACTACAACAGTTGAAACATATAAAGTAGTGGTTCCTAGAAAATAGAGACATGATGTAAGATTTCATAATGAGTTTATTATTAGAGACTCAAATGAGAAAATACATACTAGATATATACTAAAGAAACAATCATCTGTAGTACTAATATCCTAATCGGAACCAAAATGAATTGATGAAGCACTAGGAGATGAATCTTGGATAAGATCTATGAATGAAGAACTTGATCAGTTTGAAGGAAATTATGTTTGGGGTTTAGTTAAACATATGAAATATTGCTCTATTATCAGAGTTAAATGGGTCTGTCAAAACAAGATAAAGAGAAAGGTAAAGTCATCATAAATAAAGCTTAGTTAGTAGCCCAAGTCTACTCTGAATAGAAAGGTATTGAATACAATGAAATCTCTACTTCGGTATCAAGGTT
>NC_061121.1:154355303-154411317 GCF_002878395.1 Capsicum annuum | reverse complement strand
GTCACATCACGACTGGATATGAGTGGTTTCCTAGACTTGTAGTTTGGGCTGACTCCTAGAACCCTTTCTCTGGTTTGGTCATGATTCACACCCTATGACTTGTGACCTCACCTTATGACTCGTAAAGATCCAGTCATGAGATCAACAAAAACTTTGGTATTCCTCACTGGTTTGAATACGTTTTGATCCCTATGACTTCTAATACGTCTTCACAACTTGTGAGGTCTTTGTCTTACTTAGGACATAAAATTTGGCTACTCCACTAGTTTGATAATGAGTCTCTCCCTATGACTCATGAGGTGTATGGGCAATGAGCTCAAAACTTAGAAATCTAGGGTTTTACATTACCCCTCCTAGGATCATTCATCCCCGAATGAGAAGTCAAGGCATTAATTAGCACAAAAGTAAGACAATGATGCATTCACAAAACATTTAACAAAGTCAGTAAACAAAAAGAATAGGAAACGCATCTCTTAAGCATGATCATCCAACCTGGGGAACAAGAACGAATATTTGGACTTCATGTACTAATCAGTCTCCTAATTAGCTTCGTC
Organism: Capsicum annuum; assembly: GCF_002878395.1. Lineage (NCBI taxonomy): Eukaryota > Viridiplantae > Streptophyta > Magnoliopsida > Solanales > Solanaceae > Capsicum > Capsicum annuum. The sequence continues at coordinate 154,410,763 of NC_061121.1, read as the reverse complement.
TACATTATGGTTCCTCCGAAAGACCTTCAAAAAAGCTACATTTTTAGTCCTCAAACAATGCACTTGCCTATTAAATATCTCAATAGGAACTTCCTCATTAGACAAGGAATCCAAAATACAAACACTCTAAATAGTCAGATCCAAAGAAACATCACCCACATACTTCCTTAACATCGCCATATGGAAAGCCGAGTGAACGGAACCCGATCTTGAAGGCAATTCATATCTCTATGAAACACTATGCACTCTTCTCAAAATTAAGTACGGACTTACATAGCGGAGATAGAGTTTCCATTTTTTCCCAAACCTTATCACTCCTTTCATAGGAGATACCTTCAAGAACACCCAATCACTAACCTCAGACCCCAACTCTCTTCATCGTATATCCATGTAGGACTTTTGGTGACTCTGAGTAGTCTTAAGCCTATACCTGATCACTTTAACCTTCTCCATGGCTTAGTGAACTAAGTCCGAACTAAACAATCTAGTTTTACCAACCTCAAACCACCTAATAGGAGATCTATACCTCCTACAATAAAGAGCCTCAAAACGAGCCATCCCAATATTGGAGTGATAAATGTTCGCAAACTCAATGAGAGGAAAATGATCCACCCAGCTACCTCCAAAATCAATAACATAGGCCCTTGTCATATCCTTTAAATTTTTCATGGTCCTCTCCACTTGTCCATCTATCTGAGGGTGGAATACGTTGCTAAGGTTCACTCGTGTGCCCATATCTTTTTGAAATAAACATCAAAGTGAGAAGAGAACTATGTACGTTGATCCAAAATAATAGAAACTGGTGTACCACAAAAAATAACTATCTCCTCAATAAACAACTTAACATAATCCTCCCTAGAGTAGGTAGTTCTCACAGGCAGGAAACGAGCAGACTTAGTCATTCTATCCATAATGACCAAAATCAAATCAAATTGATTACGAGACCGCAAAAGATCTATAATAAAATCTATGTTGATCATATCCCACTTACACATAGGAAGCTCTACCTCTTGAGATAATCCACTGGGGCTCAAATACAAAACCTTTACCTACTGACAAACCATACACCTGCCGACAAAATTTGCCACATTCCTCTTCATATTATTCAATTAATAATTTTCCTTCAAGATATGGTACATCTTCGTCAAACTAGGATGAACTTTATGCCTCATGATCCTCAATCAAAATCTATTCTTAGAGTCTATCAATATCTAAAACACACAATCTATCTTGGTACCTCAAGATACTATTACCCCCAATCTCAAAAGATATAACCTTCTTCTACCCCACATGAACCTTAAATTATATAAAAATATGATACAAAACCTACTTCTCCTCTCCTCTTCGCCAAGAGATAACCTCACCACCTTTTGAACAATCATACCTCAATCCTCCGAATCTAAAAGATAAACTCCTAGTTATCCTACCAGTGAATATCCTTCACCAACCATCTTTTCTCCTCATCCACATGAGATAAGCTCCCCATGGACAGCTTGCTAAGAGCATCAACAACTACATTAGCTTTATATGGGCAATAGTGAAGACTTATATCATAATTGTTTAGAAATTCGAGCATCCACCTCTACTGAAGATTTACCTCCTTCTAAGTGAACATATACTGCAATCTCTTATGATCAGAATAGATATCAACATCCACCTCATATAGATAATAGTGCTATATATTCAATACAAACACCATAGCCGCCAATTCTTAATCATGAGTCAGATAATTCCTTTCATGAACCTTAAGATATCTGGAGGCATACTCTACTTCCTTAATATGCTACATCAAGACACAACCTAGTCCTACTCAAGACGCATCACTTTAAACCACAAAACTATTAATATGCTCAGGCAGGGTCAAAACTAGCACAAAAGTCAATTTTATTTTTCAACTTCTCAAAACTACCCTCATAAGCATTAGACCACAGAAGGTTTAATTTTTTCTGAGTTATTTTTTTAATGGAGAAGTGATAGAAGATAAGATTTCCACAAACCTCTTATAATACCTAGCTAAACCCAAGACTCTCAAAATGTTGGTTGGAGTCATGGGTCTAGACCACTTCTTAACTATCTCAAATGTCTGCCGTTCGACCATGATCCCCTTACTAGAAGCAACATGTCATAGAAAGTCCACAACATTCAACCAAAATGCACACTTCAAAAAATATAGCATACAATCGCTGATCCTTAAGAGTCATGGAATACAAACTCGAAACTAATTGAAATAATCCTCCTTACTTTTTGAATATACTAAAATATCAGCAATAAACACTATCACGAATAAATCAAAGAACTACCTGAATTCCCAATTCATAAGATCCATAAATCTCATAAATATGGTTTGCAGTATCATTCCCCTTGGGACCTCCACCTTCTACAATAATATACAAAACCCCATTTAAGTTGAATTAAAACATTTAGCACATGGCTAATCCATTTAACCAAAAACTTATCCATTTAGCAATTTACCAAAAGGTATTGTCATACTAATTGAACTTACAAGTCAATTTGTCCATGCCATTCAAATTATCCACCAACTTAGGGGAATCCACAATACCCAAGATCCAATTAAAGATCATATCATGGACACTTGGGCACTTAAATACATTTATAGTCCTTTAACCTTAGTGCAATAATTTGTTTAGAAAATGTAGGCAAAACCATATTTCAATCCAATCATACAAGTGGGTTGTGGTTATTACTAATTTCAGTACCAAAATTTATTTATTTGAGGGAATCCACAATCTCCCATCCCATTATCCATGTCCATAAACCCTAATGAGTTTAAAATTTATCAATTCAAAACATAAATGATTCACAGAAGCCATGGGAAAAACAATTCCATTAATAACATTTAAAGGCCCCCAATTAAATTTCTAAAAACATTAATTAATAACATGAATAATAATTATAAAAACATGGTTCTAACAAAACAAATTTATAGGAAGAGATACTTGCCTGAAAGTATCACAATTATGGAGAGAACTCATGAATTGAAGCTCTAAATTCAAAATCCTTAGAAACCCTAACTTGTTCTTGCTTTGAGAATTTAAGAGAGTTTTAGAGTATTTTAAGATTGAGTAATTGGGAGTTATTGGGTCCCTTAGGGTATTTTATATTTTGGGTTATGATTGGGGAGAGAGGGAAATGACCAAAGTACACCCAATTAAAACATAGGGAAAACTCTTGCCAGTCGTTATGGGTCATGTTATGACTTATGATGACTGGGTATGAGTCCTTGCCTAGACTAATAGTCCAGGAAGACTTCTAGACCCACTTTACTGGTTTAGTCATAAGTTATACCTTATGACTTGTGACCTTACCTTATGACTCATTAGGGTATAGTTGTGAGATTAATAGAAAATTGGGCATTCCTTACTAGTTTACCTTTAACTTGATCCCTACGACTCATAATAAGTCTTCATGACTTGTAAAGTTCATGTTGTACTTAAGATAGAAACTTTGCCTACTTTATTGATTTGTTATCTAGTCCCTCTCAACTACTCGTGACCACACCTTATGACTTGTCAAGTTCCAATCATAGCCTGGGCAGTGAGCTCAAAACTTAGAATTTCAGAGGCAAAAATCTGGGTTGTTACACTTATAGAGGTTACCCAAATACTTAGATCCTAATTTTGTGTCATTCAATAATGGTACTTACTACCTACCCACTATGGAATATCCTCTACAAACCCTAATTATTAGCAAGAATGAAAAAATAAGGTATTGGGCTAAAACAATTTGACAGCATATATAATCCTAGACTTCCATCAAATTGCAGGTGTTGGCCAACTTTTTGGTCAACTTTAACTTTAGAATTATCTCTTAAGCTTAATAGGAGAATGTATTAGACTCCATAGATCATTACGAGGCTTAGAGCCTATAAATCGATAGAGCTTTGAATTAAAGAAAAATTGGTGTAAGGGTGATTCTATATCACTCAGAAGAGAGAAAAATGAGGCATGCCATTGGTTAATTTCCTCTTTCGAACAAACAAGTAGAGTATGAGGCATTTATTATAGTCTTAGAATTGGTACGAGGACTGGGAGCTGAGGTCTCAACTTGTGGCTTTCTATGAAATTTATTTAGGGGAGCTATAAGAAAAATGATAGGTAGATTCTAAGATACATCATGAAAGTTTGAGATTCTTTGTATTAGATTAAAAAGTAAGAGATGAAGTGATGTATGTAGTTTTGATGATGATTAGCTAAATTATGAGTGACCAGGTCCCTGGATATGCAAGGTACAGTACAGTTAGCACACACCTTTTGCATAATTTTGTCATCTTATGTAACAAACTTGCAGGTGCTCTTTTGCATTAACATAGACAACTGGTCCAATGACCTATCAAGAACTTATCATCATCCAACTATAAAAAGAAAGAGATACTTCTTTAATAATTAGTTTTTCAAAATTCCAAAGAGTGAAGAGAGGCAACAAAAACCCTATTTCAACACTGCTCAATTTCTTAGCTTTATGAGTGCTTAAATCGTAAAAGTTCTTGAGTGAGTAATGAATTGTAATTTAAATACTCATTTTATAAGAGTAATGTTTTCTTGTTGAGAGAGAGTTGATTAGGTAGAGGTTCTTAAGTAATTGACTAATTTGAGCTAATTAGTGTAGCAAGAGTCTTTCATAGTGTTACTAAGATAAGTTTGTAGTAAAGTTTCTACTAGCTCAAGGAGCCTAGAGTTAGGCTAAAATCTAGACTACAACCAAGAGGTTGATTATAGTGAATTTTATTGGTGCTTGTGAGGGCAAGCCGTAGTTTTCCCATTCTGGGTTTCCATGTAAAAATCTTTTTGTCTTTTACTCTTTCTGCACCATGTTTAATTTTTCTGCACTCTATTGTTTGATTGCATGTGTTTGATTCTGAGGGACCTGATCCTTTACTGTTTAGAGAAACCCAGAAGGTTTTTAACAATCGATATCAGAGCCTGGTCACTCTAAAAGGTTCAAATCTATAGTTTCTTGGTTAGCAGGGCTGCTCAACCTAATCTAGAAGAACGATAATCTATAACTAGACCACTAAGATTCAATGGACAGTATTATGGGTGGTGGAAAACTAGGATGCATGACTATATTATGGATGAAGATAGTGAGTTGATGGACATAATCCTTGATGGTCCTCCTGTTCCTATAAGAGAAGTCAAAGAAGGAGAAGTAACAAAAATAGTTGTCAAAATTAGGAGAGAGTTTAATGATGAAGACAGAAAAAGAGTTGAGAAAAACTACGAGGCAAAGAAACTACTTGTCTATGCCATAGAAATAGATGAATACAACAAGATTTCATCTTGTGAAATAACTAAGGAAATCTGGGACTGCTTGAAGACAGTCATAAAGGTACCAATGATGTGAAGGATTCAAAAGTAGACATGCTGAATACTTAGTATGAAAATTTTACCATGAAAGAAGGAGAAATATTCCAAGATATTCATACAAGGTTCACTTCTATAAAAAAAATGAGCTTTACTACTTAGGTGAAGTAATTCCCTTGTACAAGCAAGTGAGAAAAATTCTTGGTGTTCTTCTCAAGTCATGGGAAAGCAAAGTGGATGCCATAACTAAGGGAAGAAACCTAAAGATTCTTACTATGGATGAACTTATTGGGAACCTAAAACCCATGAACTAAAGATGCAGCAAGTAGAAGAGAATAAGTAAATCAAAATGGAAAAATCTTTGGTTCTAAAAGCCTCACATTCATGTTTAAAGGAAGAAGACACTGATGTTGTGTAGATGGCAAAAAGAATTGTTAGAGCTATAAAGAATAATGGGAAATTTCAAAGAAATAGAAGTAGGAACAGAAAAAGAGTCACTATGGAAGTATGTCGCAGATGTGGTAGTCCTGGATATTTTATTAAGGATTGTCCAATACACAAAATGGACTATCAGGATTATCACATCACTGAAGGTGTTAAAGGAAGAAACAGGGACTAGGTCCCTGTAAAGTCAAGAAGACAGGTTGTAGCTAATCTTGTAGTTAAACAAGCCTTAGCTGGTTGGGGTGACTCTCTCAGTGAATATGATAAAGCTAAGAAGTTGACAGATATTTCCATGCTTGCATTGGAAGATGATAAAGTCACCTTTGATTCCTTGTCTTCCTTTATAACATATACTAAAATAAAGAGGAGAATGAGGTAACTATCTTTGACATTAAAGGGAAATATTGAAAATTACTCTACTAGGAAGATAAAAAGGGTTGCTAGTGTGCTGATACATTCTGTGTGTGAACTAACAAATAATAAGAATGCTTTAAAAAAGAAGGTAGAGAATTAAGAGCTTGAGCTAATTACATTAACTCTTCAAATATCTAAGACTGAAGAAAGGTTCTTTAAATTGAAATCTGAGTATCAGATTTGTATGAGTCACCCAAAGGGGGAAGTGACCTAGATGAAAAAGGAAAAAGGGAAGCTTTTTTGTTTCAAATTGATGTTGAAGAAAGATTGTAGGAATCTCAAGATCATATTATGGCAGTATTATACAGGAATGAAGAGTTAGAGAGGTACCTGGTCTACTTAAGAGAAGATTTTTAAAAATTATTTAAACAGACTGCCTCCTCATAGATCCTCTCTAATCTGACTATTCAAGATGTCAATAATGATAGAGTTTTGGGATACCAATTAGAACTCCAACTTATTGAGTTTAAAAGAAAGGTTGCTCATTAAGGTTGAAGCAAAGGGAACAAACTCCTGTGCACTCACTGTGGAAGAGATGGACATTTGAAAGAAAAATGTTAGTCCTGGCTTAAGGCTAAATTGAAGAACGCTGAAAACATTCAACAGGAGAATGCACACTTTAAGGGCTTTAAGTTTCCAAAAAGGGTGAAGAGGAAACTTTCACTGCCTAGATTGGCTAATACGAATTTGATCACACCATTATCCTTCTACTGGGAACTCAAACTTAAGTGGGTCCCCAAATCTAACTTGTGAACATGATTTCAGAAATGCCAAGGGAATTGCAGTAAGAAATAGAATGATGATTGAAAGAGTTCAAAGATCAATGATGAAAGGTCTAACTGTGTTATCTCTATCTCAAGACACTTCAAATGAAGGTGTCTTGTTGTGATAAGTTTATCTAAAGGACCTAGTCCTTGTGAACTTGTCAAGGAGAGAGAAAAGATGGAATAACCGAGATGATTAGATGTGTGTCCTTCATGGGCATTGTCTCGTTCTTTAATCTAATTTAGGTCCTATTTTAGTCATAAGTTTGACCTATTGCATTGTTTCTTCTTATATGTCACAAGCAGACTATCCCTCAAGCTTTCTTTTGATTAAAAATATTGGGTAGAAGTAAAAAATAAGTCATATTATTGCTGGGCAATCCTAGGACTTTTTATGATATTTTCATACTCGAGTCCTTGTGACTTGTCAAAGATAGGAGTAGGATGTATTTAAATGACTAAAATAATGTGTTTTCTTATTTATTTTTACCCTTTTTCCCATCATTTTTAGGTGATGTTATTTGGAAATGTTGGATCCATTCATTTGTGGTCTTAAAGCGATTTCCCCCTTTGAAATAAATCTACTCTTTTTCTCTATTTCTTGCACATTATTTACAAAAATTTTAAGGTCCCATATGTGTCTAAAAAGGCTTAATTTTCAGCTCTCCTTGGTTTGTAATACGAACAATAAATTAGTGATGCCTTAATGAGCAAAGCTTGCTTAAGTATTCCCCAGAGATTTTGATGTATTTGCTAACACAGTTGCTCAAAATAAGGGACAAACTAGGCTAAATCTATCCTAATATGTGTACTCTAAAATCAAGTATTCTTAGTGTCTCATTCTATCACTTAAAATTATTTAAAACAAGAGTAAAGGTTTAGTCTTTAAAACAAATCAAGTATCTTCATGGCTACTTTTTTAATTTTGATGAGGTTTATGTGCTATTCCAGAACTAAGAAGATGACCTTCTTCTATTGTACCTTGACTAAAGTTTTCTCCAAAACATATTGAGAGACTATTATTATAGGTCTAGGTCAAGGATAAATATTGACCTCCCCCAATTCTTTATTTTTGATCTACAATAAGACTAGGATTAGATATAGATCCCTGGCAAGGATCAATCATTTTTTATATTCAGATTTCCTGTTCTCTTTTTTTTTAGTATTCTTGTTATGATGTGAATTTTATTCTATATTTTTTTTTCAAATTCAAGGGTTCTTCAATGTGTTTTAGGATGATTAGATAAGGTAAGAATACTTTATAGATCATATTATTTGTCTCAGTTTTCTATTGAATTTGCTTTCATACCTTAGAGTACAAAATATTTGTTTAATTGGGGTTTAAAATTCATTGAAATGTCTAATTTTTATTTTCCTTTAATGAGTCATTTCTTCATTGGATTGCATATGTATTTTTGTCTTTCCAATGCCTGATATGACTATGTCTTAGTGTTTTACCTTTATTGTTGCTATTTAGTGAGCTTTCTTTTAGTTTATTAGTTGTTAGTTACTAATTATAGAATATGTTTTAGTTGTCATCATTTTTCTGGCATGTGACACTCTTCTGAGTCCTACTGGACTCTCCTTCTTTGGATCTACCTAAATAGGCCAAAAAGGCCCATTCTTTTTTGAGTCTATCCAACCAAGTCAAAAAAGACTGATATGTAGACGGTTTACATTGAGTGTACACAAAATATTAGAAAGGATAGAAAAAGGAATAAATACACGTGTTTAATAATTAAATGGTTGAAACCCTTGAAAATAAGTTGCTAGCTTGCTCTTTTCATACTCTAAAGTCTTGAAAGAACTTGTTACAAGTTAAAAGACAATTTGATAGTTTTAGGACAGGTTTGTTGGGGTCTAAAAGCCTATATTTGAGAGGTCCAATTTCAAACACACAAGTTTCGAACACATAAGGGGTTTGGGTCTAAAAAGGCCTAAATCTGATTTCTTCCTTACTCATTATAATGATCCTCTAGGTCATTTTCAGAATTTCCACATAATTTTTCTATTTAGAGCTTTCCTAGAGATGCCCAAGGTTATTTTTCCACTTACTGAAGATGGTAGTTTTCTCACCGGGTAGTTTGTTTGGTTAGTAGAACCAATTCTCTATTTTGATGTATTTTAAGTAAGAATTGGCTACCAGGCAAAAACCCAGTTAAACGTACTTGTATACTAATTATAACCACTCCAATATTTACGAAATACTAATTTTAGGCTAAAGAGATTTTTTGTTTGGATCCTAAGGCTTTCTGACACATTTTGCGCTATAAATTGGAAGTTTATAAAAACAGCACTTAGTTGATCGACCAACTTTTCCTCGAATCAACATCGAATGAAAATTATGGCTGCACCATTGAGTTCGTAACATTGAATTTAATGGGTTATCGTAGTTCTTTGGCATATACGGGATTTTGAATAAATCTCGAGGGCTCAGTGGAGACATTAAAAAATTCCAAGTATTTATTTGGTGCATTCGCAAAAGAAGCCTTCCAGGCACTTTAGGGACCTAGCCAGCCCCATTGAATGGCTTTAACGACAAGCTTACCGCTAAAGCACATGCTTCTTTCGCTACTGGAAATTACCCCTATGGCAACGAACTTTTTGGCGATACTTAACAAAGCGTTGTAATAGATGGTCTATTGCAACGCTTTCAAGCGTTGCCATAAATAATTGTTCTATTACCTCTAATTTAACACTATAACCATCACATTTGACATTAAGCATTGAAATAGATAAATAAAATAAGTTGTAGCAACGCTTATTTTTTTCCCTCCATTTTCACAAAATATTTTATTAAGTCCACCAAAACAAAAACATTTTAATAAAACTTTTCTCCAAAACTTAAGCTTAAACCGACTCTTAAATCCCTAATTCACTAAATTTTTCTGTAAATCGTATAACAATCTTTTTATCTAAATGTTCGTCTTTATAGAGTTTTATAATAACCATCACTAAATAGTAATCACAAACTTTTTCTCTAAATCGTTAAAGGTTAGTTCTGTGGACTTTCATCAAAGATTGCCCTAATCGCCGGCAATGAATTTTGCGTAACTCTGTGGGAGATCAGCCGCCGATGAATTTTGAAGATTTTTCCGTAATTCTTTGGGTTTTTGTAGGGATTTTACTGTAGCTATAACTAAACGACGCTTATTGTATCAGTAAGTACTCACCTTATTTCTTTTTCTTCTTTTAAATGAGCTTGTGGTAGTTGGTCGAATTAGATTTTACTGACTTTTGGTGATTTTTCTATAGATGTTACCAATTTTTGGGGATTTTACTATAGATGCTATTGATTTTTGTGGATTTTGCTGTAGATGTTACTGATTTTTGGCGATTTTACTGTAGATGTTACTAATTTTTAGAATTTTCCTGTAACTTTAATTCTTTTTTTGTTTAATGTTTGATTTTAGCGATAAAATCGAGTCTTTTGGAACTATGACTCTTCTTGATATTGCTTTGACTTCTCTGCTTTATGTGGCTGTGCAAAACTGTTAACAACAGAAACCGTTGTTACCGACATTGGTATGGTAGATAATGTAAAAGATGTTTCGATTGTGCGTTGCTCGGAATCGAACTCTCTAAAAATTTTGTTGTATCTATGTTGGATCCCCCAAAAATGTACACTACTTTTGGTACATTTTTTAGATGTCCAAGAAAAATAGGTTAGAAGTACCCTGTGTTTTTAAGAGCTTGTTCATTCATGCTAAGGCGTCCGACTTTACTAGAATTTCCATGGCTCCCAAAATTTTCCATACTACATTTGTCCTTTGCGGGATGGATTGCAATCAAATATCTATATTTTGGAACTTCATCTTGATCTTCATTTTCATCCCCCTCCTCTACTTATATTTTCTCCTGGAGATACCAAAGTGTGCTTTGTATTAATATGTATAAATGTTTTAAGTCCAAAGAAAATAATCTTGCAAAACAGGAGGAAGAAAATAATATAGGAAAAGAGGAAAAAAAACCTGAGTACGAGTCTCACGTCCATTCTTCGAATGGCCTGTATTTGATGAAACCTTATTGTCTGATTTTATAGAGCTATCTTTTGGTGGTGGTTTCATCAAAATTAAGATGTTTTTCATTAATTCTTTTGGTGAAGAAAACTTGTCTATTTTTGATTTAGGGTGAACAACATGGATTGAAATGTGTTCTTAACCATCTGTATTTTTAAAAGGTGCACGAAAAATCTTAAAAACTAATTTATGAACTAATGTAACCAAATTAAGAATTGAATTTTTGTAGTGAACTATATATATAGTGATTATAATGGGATATTCAAAAGTGACTATAACGGGATATTCAGAAGTTGTTAAGGCTTCCTCTTTTATGACTTTCAGACATTTGCCTAGTTTAACAGGTGTTGTCAATGTCCTGCAATTTAAGTTTATTGATCGAGTTACTTAGTGTAAGTCTTAGTGGGAGGTAGCAGGTACTATATGAAATTTTATTATTTCCATGAATTGGAAATCCCTTTCCGAATAGCGTAGTTTGACTCGAGAGGTATGCAGGAGAAAAGTCATTCCAATAGGGTCTTGTCTCATGATTTTCATGCTTTTTATGGGTAGCAAACTTAGGACAACGAGTTGAGAGCGATTCAAACTTCCGACTACGAACTGAGTGTGAACTGTCTTCGATTCTCTAATTTGTCAAAAGAAAGAGGAAAAGACCCTCCAATACTATGAAAATTAGAGAAAAAGACCTTATTCAAGTCTCCTCTTTTAGGTGTAATACCCGTGTTTTGGGGTCTCAAAACCATCCTCATTTAGTTATCTATCAATAAATAGCTAAAAAATATGTAGTGCCATTCTGGGATAATCTCTAACTCTAAGGTAATATGCCATTATTTAGATTCACATGCACTATAGTTCCATAAGGTAATATTCTGTTAACTAGATTTACATACATCATAGTTCCCTTGGGTGGGTATTGCAAGAAAAACTTTACCAAACAACAACTAGGATACAAACCTAGAATCTATAGGTTGTTACTCCTATGCCTCACCAGTGCAACCACTAGGACATCCTCGTAGGTACAAGGAAAACTATTTATTTAATGAAATGAATTTAATTTCTTATAGTTCTATTTTTTTGTGAGTGTTAAATTTTATTTTTGTATATATTCTATATCTATTCTTGTTTATAAATATGATCACTTTAATTCTCAATATAGAGAGAACATTACATCTCAATATCCTGCCTTCAACTTTGCTTTTTGACAATTTGTTGTTTGTAGTAAGATTTTTTTTATCTTGATTTGTGTTATTGTGTTGTTTGGATGGGTTGTATCCGAATAAAGTAGAATTAATGCAAAATATTTATATAATCAACCTGAGCTAATACTTAAAATGCTGCAGGTTGCTAGCTTTGGTGGCTCAAACATTGATCTGTCAGCTTGGGAGGACAAGAAGAACCCTAGTAAATCTCGCTTTCCTACTCAGGTAAGATAGTTCTTTACCATATAATCTGAACAAAATGCATTGTGTTCAAATTATGGGTTCAGATCTAACACCAGTCAAGATTTTAGTAGGTGTTCCATCTCAAAAGTTCTTGGTTCAGATAAACCCATTACCAAATGATTACAAAAGAGGGAAATTTTATGTTTATCAGGTTTCTTATGTGATAGAACAGGGAAGCCACTAAACATCTACTACTATATTTTGATTTAAACTGCCAAGTTTAGACTCAATAGGTTTGGGGGTACAGTGGGTGAGGCCAAAGGATGTCAACAGTCTAATGTGAAGACGGAAGGGATAAAGCATGGGGAACAAGGTGAAACAGTTTGGGAGGACTATCCTTTGTGCATTTGTTTTGTTGTGTTGTTTATAGTTAGATGGTGTTGTTATTCAGTTTCTGAGCTAATGCTTAAACAACTGCAGGTTGTTAGCTTTGGTGGCTCAAATATTGATCTGTCTGCCTGGGAGGACAAGAAGAACCCTAGTGAATCTCACTTCCTACTCAGGTGAGATAGTTCTTTACCAATAAATATAGCGGCAACTTTTTTTCCTGGTGCAAGGAACACAGTATGTCATAGATAACAGAGTCATTGTAATTCCCCTTTGTTCTTGGTAATCATTTGCAGTACCTTCTCGGTGCTAGCTTAGTAAAATGCAATAATTTATTTTTGAAAATTCTAGGTTATTCCGAAAAAGTTTGTTGAAATTTTAGTGTTGTGCATTATCAATTTTATTCACTACTCTTTGCATCTTCTAAGGTTTGCAATTTACTCATACCGCACACTCTCCTCCTTGTTGAAACCATGTGTATTCTCTTCTTGTTGCATAAAGGCTATATTTTTATTTGTGAGACCAACCTGCTACCATTAATAAACAACCTTATAGCCTTAATGGCCACTTTTTAATGCCTAATCTATACGTAAAATTGATGTTTAACCAGCTGCTGAGAGACGGTGATCTTCTAGAATTGGTTAAAACAGGAAATAGGGAAAGAAAAATAGCACTCGTTAGTGAATATTGCATTTGTCCCTCATCAGTTGTGTAAGGATCATCTAATTGTCCTATTACAACCAGACTAGCGATACACATCCAAGATTTGAACTTTCAACCTTGCCTAAGATCTCGCATTCAGAAAGACTTATCCTTACGTTAATCTCTACCAAATATCTCATATCGTAGAATGTAGATCATTGTCAAGTGACAATGCATGGAATAACATCAACAGGAGCTATTAGGCCTTTGTCAAGTATGCCAACAGTTTCGGTTGTTCAAATGCAATCACCATACCAATACGGTTTATCATCAATAACGCATGAAATGTTATCAAGACGATAAACTATATACTAGTTGATTAATAATTATTTTTTTGATTTATTTAGAATCTGCAAATATTATTGTACATGTATAAAAAGTTACACAGAGAGTTCTCCAATTTTTTCCTTGGAGGTGTTGAGCATAACAAGAACTATAATACTATACTTTGTGTACAGTGAATTATTGGTTGGTACTGTTTTCTCAATTGATTGATTTTATTCCATATCATCATAGAGTAACACGACTGTGTATCCGATTTTCCAGTGGTATTACATGCGTAGGCTATGTTCATTTTACTATTTGGTTTTTACAGTTGTGCTGTAGAATATTTGTTGTCTATATTCAAAATGATCCTATATCTATTAACTTCGTATTGCTTCAGGTTGTCCAACGATTCCAAGAGTTCTTTGCTTAAACCAAGTATAAAGAGGTTGCTTGCTGTAGAATCCCCACAAGGCATACTCCGTACACCAGATACTATTGCTAAATCCTGGTATTGGCTATGTTATCTAATCATAGAAAAAAACTACGTTACCAAATCTGTGTTATTTCATATCAGATTATTTGTTTCCCTTCAAGGTCACAAAGGGTTGTAAAATCTTTGTAGCTTCCTATTTTTTGTCCCTTATAATTCTTCATCGTGAATAGTATAGAATTAGGTAAAGCTTTTTTTTCACAATTACCAGGTAGCTGCTCTCCTTCTAGGTGCTAATTTCCTCTAATCAAGCATAAATTGATCAAGAACTCCTTCCATACTTTTTGATCTTCACTAACGTAATCTTTTTCTTGATCTACATATCGGGATCTCTCTGTCAAGATAATGAGTAATTCAGCAAGTGTGAAGAGCCATTTAGATGGCGACATGGATATTAATTACCCTTTCTGGGGAGGAAGCAAGCCAGAGTACTGTGGTTATCCAAGTTTCAAAATAGAGTGCGAGAATAACATCCCCAAAATTGATATTTTAATCAACAACATACAAAGTAATAGCGATCAACACTCCAAATCGAATAGAAACCCTTGCTAGAGATGATTTACTGAGTGATATTTGTTTGGATAGACCTGAGAACGCCTCCTTAGAGTTAAACACGTTCAGCTATGTTTCTAGTGACCTGAATATTACTCTGTATTATAGCTGCACCTTAGTCACTAGTCAACAAATGCCAAATGACCCAAGAGTCTTTGGTTGTGGTGGAGGCTTCTTTGGTTTATACACGCTGATCAACGTTCCAGATTGGTTGATTTTCCTCTTCAGTAGCTAACTTATATGTTGTTTACGTACTTATTTTATTGTGGAATAGTACTTTTTATGTTGTCATTTAAGTGTTAATTTATATTATTTATTCTCTTTTTATAGGTGTCTAAAATGAAGAAAGGGATGAGGAAAATGATGAAAACATTGACCTTACTTGAGAAGATTTTTGGATTATGGATAAATGCTCTAATATCAATAGTTTTGTATTGAAGCTTTTGTAACGTACCGTGACTTGAACTTGCTAGTATGTAAAAACTTAACTAATCATTTGGACTTGATTACATTTTACTTTTGGGATTAAATTAATAGCTTGTTGCATATTTTGAATTATGAGATTATTAATGAATGATTTTGTTTTGTGATGTGTATACATTGTGTTATAATTTATTATGTATGTAAATAAAAATATATATTAATACAACTATTTATATATATAAATCTTTTCAATTTAATAACATGTTGCAATCATTGTTCCAATAGGTCAATAAACCATTGCAATAGGTAGTTAAAAATCATTGCAACAGAATAATAAAAGTGTCACAATAGATGCTATTGCAACAGTTTAATATCATCGCAATAGATGCTATTGCAATGGTTTAATATCGTCACAATAGATTCTATTGCAACGGTTACGCACGATTAATGTCGTTGCAATAGAATCTATCACAACGGTTCGTAACTGTTGTAATAGATTCCTATTGCAATGGTTCATAACCATTACAATAGATGAAAATAGGCATTCCAATAAGTAATGAAATAGTTGTAATAGGTAGTCAAAAAGCATTGCAACAGAATAACAAAAGCGTCACAATAGCTGCTATTGCAACGGTTAGCAACTGTTGCAATAGCATCTATCGTGACAGTTTACAACCGTTGCAATAGATTAAAATAGGCATCTCAATAATTCAAAAAACAACCATCGCAATAGGTCTATCTATGGCAACGATTGGTAGAAACCGTCGCCATAGCTCTACCTATGGTGACGTTTTAGACATCCGTCATAGAAACTGTTGCCATAGACCTATCGCAATGCCTACCTATGGGACGCTTGCAGAACTGTTGCGATAGGTCTATGGCAACGGTTTTTTGATCTATTACAATGGTTTTGCAACCGTAACTATAGATCTAATTTCTGGTAGTGTTTAGTGCCAACTTGTTCACTTTAGCAGCATGCCAGGCATTGGAAGATATTGCTTTAGTGGCACCTAGGCACTTTAGTGTTGACTTCTAAAGCAGCATAATGACTACTTTAATAGAACCTGAGAGCCATTAAATGAACCAAGTAGGCCACTTTTCTCCATCTTTTAACACAATTTCACTGATGATAAACCCTAAAAGTTTGGAAACTTAAGAGAAACGTTAATAGGAGTTTTGGGGTGTTTGTGATCTTGAATTACTCATTTCTTCTTGAAATTCCTTATATGTTTTTATTAATTTCACGATTAATTTTTCAATAATTTCTCAAAATCCATATATTTCTGGTGGGTTTATTTTAGCAATATTCGTGCTTTGAATCTATCCCTTCTAGAGGGTAAATGTCCCCTAAGCATAGAGGGGCGTGTTGAAGATTTTAAAAGTACGACTGTGCAAGCGCACCCCACATGGGATTCTTATGTAAATTTAGATTCGAAGCATAAAAAATTATTATGGGTACTATTTTTCTCATATTTATGAGTAGATTATCACTTTTTAACCGTGTCAACTTATGGAGGCTCCTTAGAAGGAAAATTCATCGATTTAGCAGATTTTACCAAGGTTTTTTCAATGTCCAGGAAGGCTAGGATTACCTTTCACATTGATTGGGACATTTTATAGTATATTTATGATAATATGATAATTATGGGTTTAGAATTAGGTATTGGGAGTATATTTAATGTAATTTGATTCTTTTAGTCAATTTTGACACCGTAAAACAGGTAAATTGACTTAGTTACTCATACTTAGGGTAGAATTTCTATATTAGGTCTCAATTTGTCATATTTAATGTTTAGTAGTAAATTATATACCCTATCCTAATTCAGGTTATAAATTTCTGTTGATGGATTTTGGATGGGCCCCTTCGACCCACCTTAGGCCAAGACTATCATTAGCTTCTTTAAATTTTATAGGCATGTTATGTATTTTGAATTGCATATTTAGTAGCTTTGATATGTTTTATACATGATTATTATGCTATATTAGTACTTGGGAGTTGATTCAAATTTTGGTTCAAGTCCGGTGAATGTGATTTTGAGTTTCGATTCAAGTCCGATAAATGATAATGATATAAGTACTGGTTCAAGTTCCAAACTAAGATGTTATTCATAATATGTTTATTGTATGAACTGATTCACAATTATATTTTCAAGATGTTTTTATTTGGTGTATTTTTGGCTACTTATCCTCTTGATTTCACCCTTCGAAGTATAGGGGTCAGCATTGGGTTATTAACTTTTCTGAACATACTGCCTTATAGGGTCCAATTTTTAACTGATATTTGTCCATATGTTTATGTAATTTTCTTATCGGATTATTTATAAACTACTTACAACATTTTATCATCATCCTACGTTTGACCTTTTACTTGACTTAGCTTATTAACTTGCATTATTATTATTTTTAAATTATGATTTAGCTCAGTCAGCCAATGTTGCCTACTAAGTACCCGTGGCTGTGGTAATCATACTATAATTTTGTACCTTTTTAGTTTAGACCGTAATACTATTTATTGTTGTTGACGTCGTGATTGTTCTAACTAGTGTTCGAAGACAGGTTGAGCTCTTTGGTGTACACCTTTTCTCCTTCTTTTACTTTTGCATAGTCCTTTTATTTTGAGATTGATGAATATTTGATTGCTGTAGCACTAATATTCTTTTGATAGTGGCTCTTGTACAAACACTACTAGGTCATGAGATATTGTCTTTAGCTTATTTATCTTGAATATTATTATTATTATTGCCTATTTTATTACTCGTAAGTTTTTCTTACATATTCTCGATATTTATGCCCTTTTCACAAAATTAGGCCATTGCTTTTAGCTTTAAGATACGATTTAGATTACCTACTTGTGGGATAAAGTAGGTTCCTTCATGACACATAAATTAGGTCATGACAAATTAGTATTATATCCAGGTTCATTAATAGCATTGGTAGAAGAGAAACTGTCTGGTAGAGTCCTGCAGATTACAACATTGACATCTAACACTTATATTCTGGTGGATATAGGACATTCTTAGTAGATTTTCACTTCCTTTACTCATTTTATGTTATGAGTCTGAGTTGGTTTCTAAAGACTCATTTTTTGTTTCACTATTTTACAGATGGCTAGGATGCATGCTACTGCTACATGAGATGAGGACATCGAGTTCAGGACTAGGGATCCTGTCATAGATTATGGATGTCCTAGAGGTTTTGGTTAGCCTAAAGATATAGCTCTAGTCAGGAACTAGGATAAGGGGCCTTCACAAGACCCTATTCTTGTTCTCGAGCTAGAGATTCTTCCACCCCAGCCAGCGGTAGTCCAGGAACCTATCCATATTCCATCAAGGTTTTTCTTTATTGCTTAGGGATGCATTGTTTTAGCTCTTTGTATTGATTGGTGGGGCACCATGTGATGGTGCAAAATATGTTGATCAAAGTGGTACTGAGGTGGGGACATAACCTATAGATATCGGGACACAGCTTGTAGATGTATCTCCTAGCATTGAGGTCCCTCTTACATCACTGGTTACTCAGTCGATTATTTCTCGGTCGATGTTTGCCCAACCTTCTATGACTAGTACAGAGTAGAAGATGTTGGGCACATTTTTTAGATTGACTTTGCTAAGATTTTCTGGTGCAACAAGAAAGAATGGTTATGAGTTCTTAGTCTTTTTCAATTATATGCTTCGTAGTTTAGTCCTAGTTGAGACCTATAGTGTGGATTATACTACTTTTCTATTAGATTCCATGGGTCAACACTAGTGGAGAGGTCATCTTGATTCCAGGACAATTGATCTCACTCATTGACATAGGCTCAATTCTCCGAGGTCTTCTTAAAATAGTATATACTTCACAATCTTATAGATTATTTAAGGAATGAGTTCTTGAGGTTGGAACAGGGCTCCATGACTGTTGTGAAGCATGAGGCTCAATTTCATTAGTTTGTCAGGCATGTTACTTCTATGTTTCTAACCAAGTATAAGGGGGTTCAACTATTTGTTTGAGGATTGATACTCTTTTTCTGCATGGCTATGAAAAGTTTTGTTACTCTAGGTCGATGTTTTATTGAGGTTTCTTATCATGCATAGGTTATTAAGGGAAAAATATCGAGGTCTAAGATGCAGCAATAGAAGGCCATAATATCAGGTAGTTGTACTATGAGCCATAATAGCTCATGATTTATGGATAGTGTTTTTTTAGGGTAGGTAGCCTCCGCATCAGCCTTAATAGCATTAGGTCAGTCAAGTATGCCCATTCATGTCGCACTTTAGATTATCGATGGAGGCCAGCCTAGTTACACTTATTATTTTGACCAGAGTAGTAGTCAGCCTTTAAGGGGTTTATCGTTTGCTTATGCTAGTCATGGTGGTTATCCAAGACAATCAAATCTTTTGATTTGAGTAATGTACAAGAGGCAGGTTATGGTTATTAGGCCTTTAGAGATTACCTGAGAAAGTGCCCCAGTCATGAAGTAGTGGTTCCTATAGCTTAGAGTGTTCCATCGATTAGGGCACTGCTTCTCCAAGCTAAAGGTGGTATACATGCTTGTCGGGGTGTCATCAGGGTGCTCATGGAGGTTCTTAAGAAGGTAGGATAGGCTATCGATTAGGAGACCAGCCAAGTGATGGTCGTTGTCTATTGTATATCGTGCCTTTTAGGTTCGACATAGATTTATTAGAAGCGACTATAATAGGTACAATTTTAGTATTTTTTCATCCAACTTTTGCCTTATCTGATCCGAAATCTAGTTATTCTTATATGTTTGATTATTCTGCACCGTGGTTAGAGGCATCTTGGTACTTTTTGTGTTATTATGTGTATCTACTCCCATGGGTGATTCTCTAATAGTCAATCAGGTTTATAGATCATGTGTTGTGACTATTTGAGAGTATGATACTCAGGATGATCATTTAATTTTAGACATGGTTGATTCAGATGTAATTCTAGGCATAGACTATTTATCCCCCTATCATGTGGGGTTGGACTATTTTACCAAGACCGTTACCTTATCTAGGCCTGACATATCTCTAATTTTGTGACTGGAATCTATTAGCCACAAGCTGATGGGGATTATTACTTATATCCAGGCTAGGATACTTATTCAAGGGGTTGCGAGTCTTATCTCGCTTAGATTTGTGATGTTTGTATGGAGAATCCATCATTTGAATCTATTCTTGCAGTTTGTGAGTATCTCAATTCCTTTCCTATCAATCTATCTGGTTTTCCTCCTTAACAAAATATTAAGTTTGTTATTGATCTTGAGCTGGGCATCTGACCTATTTCTATTACACCGTATGGTATGTCTCCGGCTGAGCTCTAGTAGTTGAATTATCAACTTTAGGATCTTCTAGTTAAGGGTTTCATTATATTCAATGTGTCTTCTTGGGGTTCTCAAATCTTTTTCTCAAAGAAGAAGGCTTGTCCCTTGTATATGGGTATTGCCTATAGGCAACTTAATAAGGTGACTGTGAAGAATAGGTATCCTATGCTTCACATTAATAAGTTATTTGGCCACCTTCAAGGAGCAGCGGTGTTCTCTAAGATTGTCTTGAGGTCAAGTTACCGTCAGTTTTGGATTCGAGCTGAGGATATACCAAAGATACCCTTTAGGACTTTTTATGGCTATTATGAGTTCCTAGTAATGTCTTTTGGGTTGAAAAATCCCCCAACTGCATTTATGGATTTGATGAAACGCATGTTCAGTCCATATTAGGATTCCTTCATGATTTTATTCATTGACTGTATTCTTGTGTATTTGAGAAGTAGGGAGGAGCATATGCAGCATTGGAGGATTGTGCTCAAGACTTTAAGAGATCATAGGATTTTTGCCAAATTCTCAAAGTGTGAGTTTTTGCTTGAGTCGGTGACATTTATAGGACATGTGGTATAAATGGAAAGGAATATGGTAAACCTAGTGAATATTGAGGCTATTCATGATTGGGATAGGCCTAAATCTCTATCTGATGTTAGTAGATTCATTGGTTTGAATGGTTACTATAGTTGATTAATTGAGGGTTTTGTTACTACTGTAGCAGCGATAACCATATTGACCTTGTAGGAGGTTTTTTTCAGTTGTTTGTGGAGTATGATTCGAGCTTTTGAAAGATCAAGGATTTCTCACTTTATCTCCTATATTGTCTCTTCTAGTTGAGGGTGATAGATTCACCATATATTGTGATACTTCAAGTGTTGGTTTTAATTATTTGTTCATACAATAGGGTTGAGTCATTGCTTATGGATAAAAGCAGCTAAAAGTGCATGAGCGCAACTACCTCACTCATGGTTTGGAGTTGGCCATGGGAATTTTTGCGCTTAAGATTTGGAGGCATTATGTAATACCCCGTAATTCTACCTAGCTTAAATTTGCCCCAAAAATGTCAAATACTTGTTTTAAAGATGAATCTACTTTTATACATGTGGTATTTTTGAGTTTTTCACTTTTTATCACATGGGAAATTGAATAAGCTTTCCAACGATATAAAATTAGCCTAAATCCGATAATTGGGTAAGAAGTTATGACTATTTCAAGTCCCCGTTGTAAAACATCGCCATGTTAGTCAGTGGCGTGCTATACCACAAGCAAAAATGGCATTTGTCAACTTTCAGTGAACCTCCGCGATTTCACCACATTGCAAAAAACTTTCAGGTCCAAGTTGTCCAATTCCAGTAGGGGTTCGCGATTTTTCCCACGTCACAACATGGCCAGATTTCAAAATTTTTATGGAACCGTGATAGCTCCGTATCACGCTGTCAGCCCAGTTCCCAATTGTCACTTTCCAGTGACACAATGCCATAGCGCCTCGTTGTACCGGGTGCCAAAATCGGGATTTTAATCAGTTTTGAGTTTTTAATGTCAAGGGTCTTTAAGTCTTTTTCCATGGCCCTATTCAGCTTAAGCATGTACTTAGCCCTAAAAATATATGGTCACATCATTACTCATCCACTTTTTCCCCAAATTGAGTTACTCTCACTCAAGCCAAGAAACCCTAGCTCTCAAGAATCAAGGTAAATATCAAGGAATCTATCTAAGGACTCCAAGAACTTTCAAGGTTTTCTTTCTAAGGTATGCATAGTATTCATTCATGGACTCCTTTCATCCATGAAGCCCAAGAATCTCTTTTCAAAGTTCAAGTATATGGATTTTTATGAATTCCATGTTGGTTTTACTTTTGTTCATGTTGATAATGATCAATTGAATTCTAATCCATGTTTGGTGATAAATTTTAAGTGGAATTAATTATTATAGGAGTAGATTCATGTGAACCCATGATTAAACCCTTGAATGATGAAATTAGAATTGAATCATGATGTTTACTTGTTGCGTAATGTTATCTACATATACTATGCTCACTATGTGTTTGATTAAATGCCTATGTGAAGGAAAAGTGCCATACTAGTACTATAATATGAAATTTCCCTTCATATACAAATTCATGCGTATCAAGTGTTTGATGAAATGTCTTAGTCAATGGATTATGGATATATGTGTAGCCATTGTTGTACTTTAGAATTTATGCCATGAATTACTTTTATAATATCGAGTCCTGGGGGTATTTAACCCGATAATTTAGCTATGTGCCTAGAGACTGTCATGTTTCGACGATACTCTTAATCAAGCCATGATCCATAGAATTCGGTTAGTCATGTGACTCAGGAAAACTCAGCAAACTCAATAATCCCAGTAATCTCCAAAAGCTCAATAATTCAGTAATCTTAGTTGTATTTCATCAGTCAACGAAACTCAGTGAACTCAGTTCAGTTCAGTTAATCATGTTTAGTGTCTATTCAAATGGGAGTAAGATTTAGCACCTAGTGAACCCAAGGATAAGGACACACACTGACAGATGAGGGTGTGATACTTAGAAGTAATCTTTACATCCCAGAACTATGCAGCTAACATAGGTTGAGACATCAACACTGACAGATGAGGCTTGATGAGGTGGATAAACACTGTCAGTTGAGGGTCCCACCATTCTATTTTGGGGACACTGTCAGATGAGGGTCACCCATAGCTTGTCTTTACTAGTGGCGCGTTATTGATGCCCTTCCAATTGGGGTTACAAATTGTACCCCAACATAGCTATAATATCTTATTAGGGGTATATCAGTTAGATGACTACTTCCCACAGTCTCAGTCTCAGTAATAGAACTCAGATAGTTTAATAGAATTAAGGACTGTCAGATACAGTCAACTCATAATAGTACGGAACTCAGCTAGTTTCATCAGAACCTAGATTGTCAGATATAGTCGCTTAGTATCAGTTATATCAGTTATCAGTGTCTCATGTTATCAGTAATCAAACACAGTACTCAGTATCATCATGAATTCAATTACAGTCACTTATTTCATGCATGTATTCCCACGTTCATCTTATACAGTCAGTTAGTATTGTTCATGAATTTAAACCCTTTGCATTCAGCCTACCTTACTTGCATACCAGTAAATTGAATCGTACTGATCCATTTGTGCTATAGTTTTTTATATCATAGGATCAGAAGCACGAGCTCTAGAGCATCAGTAGCATTCCAGATTTCAGCAGTCAGATTTAGCAGTGAGTCCGCATCCTTTAAGGACTTAATCATTACATTATTTATTTATTCCTTATTTTATTTCAGTAGTTGGAGTTAGTTGGGGACATGTCCCATCATCTCCTTATCTAGACAGATTAGAGATTTTCAGACTACAGTGTTTTTAGACTAGATATTTTCAGACATTGTTTCAGTTTTGGTATTGTCGTACCAAATTATTCAGAGATGGTTTTATTAGATGTTTATTAGTTTTGAACCTTATCGCCTTTCAGGTTTTATTTCCATATTTATACAGTAAATTATGCAGTGTTCAGGTACAGATATCAGTTATAGTTTAGCTTGTGGTCCTTCGGGGTCATGAGCACTGTGTAGCATTCTGGGTACCAGATTCGGGGAATTATACATTATATTTAAGGCCTAAATTTTGAGATCTATGTGGATCATTATGGTCTTCAACACTTATGACCTAAATGGAGCTAAATTATAGGAAGAGCAAATGGATGGAGTTGCTTAAGGATTACGACATCTCTATATTCGATCATATGAGTAAGACAAATGTAGTAGTGAATGCCTTGAGTTGGAAGGTAGCCAATATGGGTAGCTTTACTTCTATCTCTGTTCTCATAGGATATTGGTGTGGGAAATATATCCCCAACTTAATAGTACCACTAGATATTTCTGATCCAGGAGGATTCTTTCTAGTGTTAAGCTGAGGTTTACTTTATTTTAGTAGATTAAGAGTCTAGTTTGAGGATATGAGACTTAGTATTATCCGTGATCAGGAGTTTAGTTGTAAGTCCAATAAGGCTACAAATAGATTTTTAGGGTAGTGTGAGATATGATGGACACATTTATGTTCTGTGGGTTGGTAACTTTATTTTCTCAATATTATATGAGGATCAAGGCTCCAAATACTTTATTTACCCTAGTAAAACTGAGATTTATAGAGATTTAAGGAAACATTACTAGTGGAGTGGCATGAAGCAAGATGTGGCAGACTTTGTAGCTCATTTCCTATGTTGTCAACAGGGGAAGACTGACCATCAAAGGCCCGGTGGCTTGATTCAAAGACTGCCCATTCCCAAGTGGAAGTGGGAGTAGATCACCATGGACTTTTTTTGTGGTCTACATTATACCTCCCATGGTTTTGATGGTAGTTGGATCATTGTTGATCGGTTAACCATATCAACACATTTCATTCCTATTCAAATGATCTTTAGTGGTAAGAGGTTAGCCTATATCTATGTTCGGTTTGCATTTCCATCTATTTTCACCATTTTGAACATTTTTGTAGCTTTCCTAACTCATTTATGACTTATGGGAGCTGATAGTTCAGTTATCAGGCAGTTCGTTTGCTTTTTAGAGCCAATTCACTATTTTTAAGTATTCACATGTAAGAATTGTCTACCAGGGAGAAACTTAAGGAAACCTACCTGATAAGCAAATTCTTATAATTCCAATGGCTCTGAAACATCAATTTTAGTCTAGAGAGACCTTTCTTTCAGGTCCCAAGGCTTCCGAACTCATTCTGAGCTATTGTTCAAAAGTTTATAAAAATGGTCCTTTGATGTTAGACATATTTTTATCAAAATGACCCCGGAGGGAAATTTTTACTGCAGCCTTGAGTCTGGAACATCGAATTTGATGGAGTAGAATAGTTTGTTTGCATATATGACATTGTAATGAATCTTGAGTGATCAATGGAGACTTCAAACAGTTCCAAGTCTTGAACTGGTGCACTCAGCTAGTCCATCCTCTACAAAGTCCCTTTAGGCACTTAAGCAAAGGCTGCTTTAGCAACCTTCTAGGAATTTTAGAATCCTTTCAATCCCCAGGATATGCTTTAGCGGAAAGCTAACCGCTAACGCGCACGCCGCTTTTGTGCCTGCTTGTCTACTTTATTGGCATGCCAGGCATAGGCGAGTACAACTTTAGCGACACCTGGGAGCTTTAGAACTAAACGAAAAAGCAGCAAGTGCCCGCTTTATCGGCACCAAGGAGTCATCAAATGCCCCAATTAACCAATTTTCTCCTATTTATAACACAAGTTCATAACTGAAAACCCCTAGAATGTGTAGAACTTGGGAGAAACATTAATAGGTAATTTGGGGGTGTTTTTGATCTTTAATTACTCGTTTCTTCACCGAATTCTTTGTAAATTTTCATTAATTTTGTGGTTAATTTCTTAAAATCCCTAGATTATTGGTGGGTTGATTTTAGCATCATTCGAGCTCAAAATTTATCTATTCTAGAGAATAAATGTTGCGTGAGCGTAGAGGGACATGTTGATGGTTTTGAATGTGCGATTCCACAAGTGTGGACCCCATGGAATTTTTACTTAATTTTTTACTCGAAGCACAAAATTGAAATATGGGTACTATTGTTCTTGTATTGATAAGCAGGTTGTCGTTTTTTTAGTGTGGCATCTTCCAGAGGCTCCTCGAAAGGGAAATTCACCCATTTAGTAGATTTCATTGGGCTTTTGCTGGTGTCTAGGTAGGATGGGTTTACCATTCTCATAGATTGTGCTAATTTGTAGTATATTTATGATAAGGTGATGTATGTGGGTTGGTAACTAGGTTTTGGGAATATACGTAGTTTAATTTGATTCTCTTAGTTAATTTAGGAACCGTAAACTACGCATAATTTACTTAGTTACTCATACATAGGGTGGAATTGGTATCTTAGATCTCTATGTGGCGTATTTAATATCTAGTAGTGAAATTATATACCTTAGCCTAGTTCAAGGGAGAAATTTCCTTTGAATGGATGTCGGGGATTAGATGTAGGCCCCTCTGGCCCATCTTAGGATAAGACTATTGGTAGCTTCTTGTAGATATTAAAGGTATGTTATACACATTAAATTGTATAATTATGAGCTTGTAGAGGTTGAATACATTATTCTTATGCTATATTAGTACTTGGGAGTTAATGATAGTTCCTGTTGAAGTCTAGCAATTTATGATTTTGAGTTCTAGTTCAAGTACGGCAAATGATGATGATATGAGTTTCAGTTTGAGTCAGGCATAAAGATATTATTCACTATATGTTTAGGGTATGGAAGGATTCACATTTATGATTTTGAGATGCAATTATTTGGTACTTCTTCTCTTAATTGCATCCTCCAGGATTATGGGGGCTCGCATAGGGTTATTTACTTTTTTGTATATGCTAGCTTATGGGAGCTAGTATTCTAGTGATAGTTATGCATAACTTTATGTTTTTATCATCTCAGATTATTTTTCCACTTATGTACAATATTTGGTGCATCATTTTAGGTTTGACCTTATACTTGACTAATTATTTTTTTTATTACGATTTAGCTCAGTCGGTTGATCATGCATACTCAGGACCTGTGGCTTTGGTACTCATACTGATTTTATCAAATACAAAAATTATATTGCATTAAGACAAATGAATACATATCTTTTGTGGTCATTCCCTCTTCTAAAACCATAAAATTTCTCAAAATGTTGAACACTCAATTGGTTCTGAATTGTCTGATACTTGTTATCATTTTCAACCTGCAGTTATTTGCCCTGGTTCGTAGTCTCTTTTAAAATAAGTCCACTCTAGTAAAACTAGGATAGAGTTTAAACAAATCCCATAATCTAATCATGATAACATAAGACACCGGTACCACAAGGGTATCGGGCCCATTCTAAATACCATTATGATTCTTAAGTCCCCTGGACACATAATCATGATAATGCCTTATACGTTATCTATTGAAAGACGTATATTCCAAAGAGAAACATCTCATTAATTGAAAATAAGATGGCTAACAAATTTTATAGCTTTTTAGGATGTCCGATCTATTGTCATTTGACATGGTTCTATAAGTACCCTATAACTTCGAACGTGGTGGAATAAATTAACCTATATAGAGAAAAGAGATATGAGGATGGATTTGGGTCATTTACCACTGTTAGTGGGAATAAAAGGACATTATACTGTAGTGGCCCTCAATAGGTATTGGGACAGTGATTGAATGGTTTTCATGCTTGGGATAATTGAGTTAACTCTGGCCATATAGGAAATACTAGAGTTATTTGATGGTACTGAGTTTCCATAAAAAACTATGCCGCGAAACACCTAACCTCATTTTTTAAAAAACCATTGATGGATGAAATTGTTGAATACCGGTGTTTTTTCAAACTAACATGTACATTAATATCAAACTCATAGAGCCATTTTAATTTTTTATACTCCCATTATGCAATATTGAAAGGGTTTTGGGATCACAAGTTTGAGTGTTCATCATATCTAAATTGGGAAAAGGCTCGAGTGCTAGCACTTGCCACTATATTATTAGGGATTATGGTAATATCTCAAGGCCTAAGCCTAATAATCAACATCTAAATTGTTATGTTGGAAATTCTATTTTCCAAAGAATCAATAACGGCAAAAACATTCAACCATTTTTCTTTAGCACCAGTCTTTTTTGTCTTCATTTATCGGTCTTTGGTACATTGCCGAATGGACATGATTATTTCTTAGGGAGTAATCTTCATTTAGAAATATAGATACTAAGTCTTCTCATGAATAGTCTATGTCAAGAAATACTAGCATTAAAAGGATATAGCGGAATCATCCACTTCCCTAATAAACTTAGGTGATCGAATATAAATGGAGATTGGTCAAAAGGTTAGTAGGCCTGCCTCTTATTTGGATTGAAACTGACATACAATGGATTTTTTACCTGTTCTTCTCCAAAAATGTCACTATAGGTTTCCATGGAAAACCTTTCTTTCCGCTTTATAGAATTTGAGTAATTCGACCTTATGCTCCCCAAGGAGGAATGAGACAATTTAGGAGGACCCAAATCGAGCCTAATGTTTGTAGCATGATGTCATGCATTTCTATTTACAAAGAAGATACAAAACTATATTTAAGAGAGGTCGTTCATACTTGTAAAGAATGTATAAGTGAAATGTCCTCCATAATCTTACCAAAAACTACTATGTTTTTGGGTGCAAGGAATAGTATAAAGCTTTATTAAGAACAGAACTTTAAGGTATAGCTGAACATGCACCCCTAATAGGTCCAAAATCCAAGGTACATTTTCTTTACCCTTTGACGAAGTAGCTAATGCTTTGCCTTATCCATTGTTGTTTCTTTGCGATTCGTGGCAAGTTTTCCATGCGGTCATATCTAAGAAAAAGAAGAAAAAGTACCAAACAAAAAAAAACAAAAGGTGAAACATGTTTTTTTATTTCTTATATATCATTAAAGAAAATATAAATAAAGAAACTAAGGCGAGTGCAATGAAAATAATAAATTAAAGAACATGGGAACACTTCTTAACATAATTTTACCATTTTAGGCACCACATCCGTAGTCATTCTTGACACTTTCATTTCAGAAAATGTGATACTCATCACCGTCATTTGAACAAAAATGACCATTTACCCATAAGAATGGAGTCACCCAATCTATTACAGGGAAAGCCATGAATTTTTTTCAATCGGGATAGTTAGACTTCACCTATGGATTCCGTGTCAAGAAATTCAATCAACTAAAGTAATGGTGCACTACTTTGAGCAACAAACTTTACCAACTATAACTATTGGGTACTATGATTAAGAGACAAGTGACCTTCTCAATATGACTCAAGGAATTAGAAAATGTTACCTAAAAAGTGAATTCAGCAACAATCAAAAGAATATATGCAAAAAATATCTCAGTTGTATATTATCAAACCTATGGGGTTCATGAAAAACTAAACTTGAAAAATATTAGAATGTAAAATGTAAGCAATCCAAGTTAAGACATTCCACTCCTGAATTGCACAAGAGACTCCTACTATCATATTTAGATGACCCGCCAAATAAAATTGAAAATAAAACTCATTTGGGAATTTTAACAAACACATTTGGTGCATAAGATAATTATTCAAGAATTTCCTAATTTTCATGTAAAAAAATATCACCCAATTCAAATTATTCAAAGAAACATCCTCTTTTCAATGAAAGTAACTCAAATGAATCAAATTAACACTACAAAGTATCAAGGAAAGTGATTCAGCATTGAAATTTTTAAAAAAAATTGACGAAAATTTTCACAAGTAAACTCACCATTTTGATTCAATTAAGCGATGAATAATGAGAAAAAGAAAAATTTAGAACCCCAGGAATTTTTTATTGATGAAGTGAGAGTGAATTTTTGAATTATAATGGAAGAAATTTTGAATTTTTAGGAGAGAAAATTTAGTGCCAAATGTAGAATAATTGGGTGGTTTGTGTGATGAGGGTTGAAAATTCTTAAGTGTTTTTGGAAATGGGTCAAATTATATTATTAAAATGGTCAGGACCTATCAGGTAGGGTAATCCCCAAAAAAAATTGACCAATAATTAAAATTTAGCTTCGCTAGCTTGCAACATAACCTGCCCATACATATGCTAGGCTTGCGTACACAGGCAACAAACAGTGGCAAGGAAGCATACCTAGGGACGTTATAGCCACTTGCGCAGCTGACCTAGGAACATAGGTACCTACCCTACACCTGTATGTGGTAAATTCTCCCACGAGAGTTTACTCCTCAAAATTTGAGCTACATGAACGACAACATAGGCTTACATGAGCTGAACATGCATCTGTATGGGATTTTTTTCACCTTGGGGCAATGCTTTAAGCAAAATTAGCTACCATATTTGCAAACTAAGATATTAACATGCATTCACCAAAAATAAACTATAGTTACTACCACAAAAATATGAAACAACAAGAATAAACCTTGGGTTACCTCTCAAGTAGATTCTAAGTTATCATCTAGGGACAAACTTATTTGTCATCAATAGGCATCCTCAAAGTGGACCAACTCAACCTTAGATGCTTCGGGTCCACCTACATGATAATGTTGCAATCACTTCCCATTTTCTTCTCATCATCATCCAATTCGATATCCCTACTTAAATAGACATTTGTTACTATAAACGGGCCCAACCACTTATATTTGAGCTTGGCTATGAAGACTTTTAGCCTTGAATTTAAGATTGGCACATTATCTCCCACACAAACCTCCCTTTTTATGACCTTAGTTGTATTACACTTCTTCATTTTATCCTTGTATAACACTGAGCTCTCATACACCTTGAGTCAAAAATTTTAAAAATCATGTAGTTGGTCTACTCTTGACTTGGAGGCTTCCTTCAAAATCTTGTTCAATTTATGTAGGTCCCGCAATTCTTTGTTCTCCAACTCAAGGGAATGTTACGTACATTTCAAAACACCAATTTATAAGGTGATATACTGATAGGAATCTTTCATGTTATTCAGTATTCCCCAAAAAGCTTCATCAAGCTGTCTTGACCAGTTCGTGCGACCAACATTCACAGTTTTATCTAATATTGATTTTATCTCTTGATTCAAACTTGAACTTTCCCCCTCATTCAGGGATGATATGATATATCAACCTTATGTTTCACCCCATACTTATTAGGCGATGTGGAAAACACCTTATTACAAAAGTATGATCAAACATCACTAATGATTGTTTGTAGAATCCCAAACATTGTAAAGATATACTTTTTCAAGAAGCAGTTACACTCTTGCTTTCATTGATCAGTAGAGCAATTGCCCCTACTATTTTGATGCATAATTAAAGGCTACAAAAATATATTTGTTCCCATATGAACTAACAAAGCGACCCATAAAGTTGATGCCACATGCGTTGAACAACTACACTATGAAACTAGGCTTTAAAGACATCTCACGCCTCCTCAAAATACCCTCTATCATTTGACATTAAGGAAATATTTTGACAAATTCATGAGCTTTTCTATGGAGATTAGTCAAATAGTGTCCACTTTAAAGAACTTTTCTAGTTGTTCTAATACCACCATAATGATCACCACATTGAGATCAATGGAAAGCAAATAGAATGGCCCATCCAAATCCATGACACATCACTGAATCATTCTATGTGCACACTCTATAAATTGGGTTTATCCCAAATGTATTTCTTCACATCAAATAAGAACCTATTATTTTAATGGAGGTTGAGTTCATCGGCAACAAGCTATTCACAATGTAGTCAATATAGTTTGCATGCAAAGGCTCCATACTTTCCAAAAGTGACATAACTAGTTCATTAGAAAATGTTTCATCAATTTTGGTCTGACCCAACATCTCATGATCATATTAAATGTGAGTGAGGTGGTTGGCTACTTAATTTTCACAGTTCGATCCTTATACAGAAAATCAAATTCTTGTAATATAAATATACATCAAAGAAATTGAGGTTTTTCCTCTTTATTCTTCATGAGATATCTTAGAGTTCTGTGGTTCACATGTACAATAAATTTCGTACATAAAATTAGGATAAAAAAATTTCAAAAGTATATACCACCATGGGAAACTCTTTCTGCATAATCATATTATTACGTTAGGCATTATTAAATGATTTTCTAGAATAGTAGATAGGGTGAAACAACTTTTCTTTTCTTTGGTCCAACATCTCACCTAATGCTATACTACTCGCATTATACATTATATCAAAAGGAACAGATAAGTGTGGAGCCATGATTATCAGAGCTGACACAAGTAGCTCCGTGGGACCATTAAAAGATCTTAAACAATCACTATCAATTCAAACTTCAATTTTCAAGGAGTTTGCACAAAGAGTGAGCAATCCTTAAAAAACTTTGATAAATCACCTATAGAACTTAACGTGAGCAAGAAAACTTCTAACACCTCTTAAATAAATTGGAGAGGTAATTTTTCAATCACTTATACCTTTGCTTTATCAACTTGGATGACCATAGCCCAAATTTTGTTGCCAAGATACCCTTTTTGACCATGAAATAGCATTTTCCCAATTCAATACAGGGCTTGTCTCCATGCACTACTTAAGGACCTTACTCAAATATTTGATATAAGATTACAATAAGTCACAAACCATAAAAAAAATCATCCATGAAAACCTTTATGGTATCATATACCAAGCCAGAGAATGTAGACAACATGCACTGTTGAAAGGTAGAGGATGTGTTGCATAACCCAAAGGGCATGCACTTTAAAACAAAGGTCTTGTAGGTATATGTAAATATGGTTTTATATGTATATTTAGTCTAAAAAAATTGATTGTGACCTAAATATTAATAAAGAAATTAATACCAATCACGCCCACCTAATCTATCTAGTATTTGGTTCATGAAAGGCATAAGAAAGTTATCTTTTTCGGTACAAGAAATTAATTTTCAATAATCCTTACATACCCTCAAACCTATGATTAGAAGGATGAGTACAAGACATTTTTTTATTTGGGACTACCATCATACCACCATTCTTGGAAATACATTGGAATGGAATAACCTACGTAGTATTCGAAATCAGGAAGACAACATACGTATCAATCTATTTGATAATCTTCTTATTGGCAACCTCTTGCATTGGTGGGTTAAGCCTTCATTGGTATTCCACACTAGGAACATGATCAACCTCCAACTTATTTTGTGGGAGCAAATTTCAAGTGAAATCCCTATGATGTCTGCTATGGTCTACCTAATAGCACGAACAAATTTTTTCACAGTAGACTTTAAGGCTCCTTCTTTCAAAGGCAATAGATCATCCACAATAATTACTAGCAAGGTAATATTCTCGCTCAAGAAAATATAAAAAATATGTGAAGGCAACTACTTAAGATGAAGTAGAGACAGTTTAATAATTAAAGGATTGGCGGGCGGGTTTTCTCAATTCTTTTAGTCAAAATCCAACTAACAAGGATTTTTTATATATGATCCAAGACCAATGAATGAAGCAACCACCTCATTTTATTCATAGATCTTCTCCCTAGTTATAGTGACTCATTTCTTTATTATCAAGTATTTCATGACTTTAGCAAACATAGGGATCTCCCCTTAAGCTTCTAATAATGGTATATTCAACGATAAGTTGCTAAATTTTTGAAGGACTTTCTTGAGCTTTAAATCATCTTACTTTTTCTTGTGTTTGTGGAAATGGAGGAGAAATTTTGATTTGTGGAATTATGACAATTGGAGTTTTTTTTGGATTTTAGAGCATTACAATCCACCGCTTGTGGTGCTTATTCTCTTTCAACCTTTTCTTCAACCACTCTCGACTTTTCAACAAATGGCTCAATATGATTTAGAAAATTATTATTTGACTTTTCTAACCGCTTTCTCTTTCCATTGGCTTGTTCATTTCTTTATATTTCATTGTGGACTTCATTAAGATTAACAACATCGTTACAAAGATTTAGACCACTTCTAGTGATAATTTCCAAGATGTTACTATCATTTTCATACTAGCTACTGTGTCACTATGTATTCCAACTTCTTGTCTAGCATTAAAATGTGTTGACATTTTTCCCAATTGAGTTTTAAGTTGCTTGATAGAGGCTTAATGAAAGGTAACCATTTGACAGAGTTGTGAAAAATCACACTTAATATCTCTCAACATCTTCTCAATTCTTTTAACACCTATTAAGCTACAAGCAAGGACATCTTCATTCTTGAACTTATCCAAATCAATAAAGCTTGTCCCCTTACCATTGGCCAGATCCTGTAGAGGAACATACCAATCATGGTCTCAATCCTGATTTCCCTAATCACTCACTCTATTATGTTCCATTTAATTCCAATCTGTACCACGATTAGGGTCCTTCTATTTATGATCCCTTTACATCCAACCTTGATTCCTACCTTGCCTTTAATAGGTAAGGAGGGATCCCTCCCCCCAAAAAAATTTGGTTTAATATGAACCAATTTTCCTATTCAAGAGATTTTTCATCATCATTATAAGCTTTAATACTCTTAGAAGCAATGACATTGACCGCCTTTGTAGAAGCTCCCATTACATATTTGCTGAAAAGCCATATTTGAGTCATCACCTCTGCCATATTCTCATCTCTTTATTTATCTTTTTTTCTTTGTTCTTGACTATCAAAAGATGCGGAAGGAGCCCCTACGGCCACCTCAGTATCTCTTCTATGCCAACCTATACATTCTTTGGTCACTTGTTCTAGTAAAGAGACACAACAATATAATATTATTTTATAATTGATCTTTTAGCTGTAGTATTGACTACCGACTTGTTCAATTGGTCCAATGACCTATAGAAGATTTGGAAAATCATTTTATTCGAGACCTTATAATTTGCGTATTTCCATAGTTTTTTTTATAAATCATTGCCAAGCCTTATTTAATGGTTCACCATAAAGTTGGCAAAAGTTAATGATTTTATCTCTTAGTTTCTATATCTGCGATGAAGGTAAGAATCGATCAAAGAATGTTTCTGTTAGTTCAACCCATAAAGTAATAGACCTGTGGGCAACTCCAATAATAGTAAGACCACTTCTCCTATCAATGAGAATTGGAAATGATGCAATCAAATTGATTCTTGAGATATATGGGCAATTTCAAATAGATGACACATATCAATGAAACTTATTAAATGAATCTTGGCATCTTCATAGGATTTACCCCCCAAGATTTCCTTTATTTAAAGAAAATTAGGAATCATGATAGTGTAATACCCCGTACTTCTACCTAGCTTAAATTCATCCTAAAAATATCAAAAACTTGTTTCAAAGATGAATCTACTTTTATACATGTGGTATTTTTAATATTTTTAATTTTTTCATGTGGAAAATTCAATAAGCTTTCCATCGATACAAAATTTGCCCAAACCTGACACCTGAGTAAAGAGTTAGAGCCATTTTAGTAAGACAGCGTCCCACCTCAGCCATCAGTGCATCGCACAGCAGGTCAAAATAACAATCATCAAAATTCGGTGAGTCTCCATGATTATAGCGTGTCATGCCCGGTCTAGAATTCAGAATTGTTTTTTTCTACTGTCTTAGTGTGATACCACCACGTCGCGGTGAACTTCCAAGTCCCATCTAGTATTACAACACGATTTCACCGTGTCGCGTCGCCAGCCCAGTTGACAGTTGGTAATTTCCATTGACATAATGTGATAACATCGCGTCATGCCAGCCTGCCAAATTGGGAAATTTTCTCAAAAATAAAATACGTGTCCAAGGGTTAAAAGGGTAAATATTTCAACCCTATATAAACCCAAAAACACGTGATTCAGCCATATTTTATCCAAAATATAGGGTTTCTCAAAAGTTTCTCTCAAGAACAAGCTAGGATTTTCAATTGGGGATTCAAATTCAAGACTTGAATTTAAGAATTTCTCCGTCAATATTTATAGAATCAAGAACTAAGGTATGCACAGTGTTTATTCATGGATTTCATTCATCCATGAAGCCCAAGAATCAAGTTTTAAATCTTGTATTGTGAATATTTTGTTGTGGGTTGATTATTTTCATGTGATTATGATTGTATGATTCCCAAGTTGGAATCTTTATGTGTTGTTCATGAACCTATGCTAGTATATGGCCTGAAACATGTGAAATTGAGTTGACATATGGAGTTTTGTTGTGTTAATTTGATGATCATGCCTATTCCCTAAGTCATGTATCCTAGGTATTTGATAAAATGCTTAAGAGAATAGAAACTATGTGCTATAGCTTAATTGTGATCCAAGTGATAAATACATGCTTTACCCTATGACCAAGTGATAAATGCATGCTTTACCCTATGACCAAGAATGACTTTCATGATATTATGTGCATTATGAATGGTTTAGGGAATGTCCATAAGATTAGGTTGATGAAATTATGACATGTCTATATGCAATACCATCCACGTACAACATTATGATAACCATGTGCTTCATGAAATCCCTAACTATTGTATTATGAATTGTTGATATTGTTCATATGTTCAAGAAGTGTCAAGTCTTGTCAGTTTCATGCTATCGAGTCCTTGGGGTACTTATACCCGACAATTTATTTGTGTGCCTAGAGCTAGTGTTATATTTTCATGTACTTTCATTCAAGTCATGATCAGTAGAATTCAGTCAGTCATGTAACTCAAGAAAACTCAGTATCAGTCCAGTCTCATTCAGTAATCTTAGTAATCTCAGAAATCTCAGTAGTCCAGTAATTTCAGTGATCTCAGTACTCAGTAATCTCAGTAACCTTACTATTCCCAGAAATCTCAGTAACTTCAGTACCCTCAGTCGGTCCTTATATCTCAATAGAATTTTATCAGTTAACGAAACTCAACGAACTCCATTTAGCTCCATTAAAAAATACCATCAGTAACAGTTTAGTTCAGTATAATCAATCCAGTGTCTATTCAGTTGTGAGTAGGATTCAGCACCGAGTGAACCCAATGATGGGGACTCACCTGTTATTCAGTAGAGGGTGTGATCCCTAGAAGCAATCCTTGCATTCCAGAACTACATAACCAACGTAGGTTGAGATGTACCCCTATGTGTAGGGCTACTAATACATCTCGTTTTTGGTTATTCCTACAGGAGGGTTGGCGAAAGAGCTTTCCATCAGAGAGGGTTACCTCACAACTTGTCTTTACTAGTGGTATGATATTGATACCCTTCTATCTAGGGTTACTGGTTGGACCCTACTAGTTCAGTTTTGAGGAATGTCGGTTAGATGATTACCTCCCATAGTCTCAGTCTCAGATCTAGTCTCAGTAATAGAACTCAGTTCAGTTCTACAGAAATCCAGGACTATCAGATACATTCAAATTAGTACAATATGAAACTCAACTAGTTCCATCAGTATTAGGACTGTCAGATACAGTCACTCATGTTATCTATATTTAGTTTTAGGACTATCATATGCAGTCAATCCGACTAGTTCTTCATAATCAAAACTGTCAAAACAGTCATTCCTTTATCAGTAATATGACATCAGTTCCTTCGTACTCAATAGAATCAGTCATTCAGTAACCCAGTATTAGTACTCAGATTTTCGTAAATCCACGTTATCAGAATTTAAGAGTTAGTGTTATCACGATTCAGTTTCAGTATCTTATTTATGCATGTAATCTCACATTCATGTTATTCAGTCAATTAGTATTATTCATGCATATGAACCATTGTATTTAGCCTACCTCACTTGCAAAGAAGTATATTTAACGTACTGATGCATTGCTCTATGGTGTTTTATACTATAAGTTTAGAAGCACGAGCTCCTGAGCATCCTAAGTAGATCAGACGTTCAGCAGCCAGACTAGCAGTGAGTCCTCATCATTTGAGTATAGCATGATTAGTTGGGGACATGTCCCATCAACTCCAAAGTTTTCACACAGTTTAGAGGCTTTAAGACTACAGTATGTTTTCAGATAGTTTATTTTAATTTTTGGGTATTTTATACCCCATTTTAGACATTGTTATATATTCAGTATTAGTTCAATTTTTAACCTTATGTCCTTACAACTTATATTTTGCATATTTACAGTATATTATTCAGTGTAGAGTTACAGATATCAGTTATGGGTTTGCTTGTGGTCCTTTGGGGTCATGAACATAGCTTAACATTCCGCGTACCAGATTTGGGGCATTACAGATAGTAACATGAAACATATTACTCCGATTGTCAGAGGTGTCACAATCAAATTTCATGAGTCATGATGGCATCTACATTAAACCACCAGTGGGTAAGACAAACCACTACCTAGAACGACAAGTGATGGAATAGTTGGAGAAAAGTAAAGTTAACACCAAAATATATGCTATGAATTAAAATACAAACCATACAATGTAAGAATTATAACACAATAGAGAATAAATAAAGAAAGGAGTAGAAATATCCCATGACCTAGTAAGTTTGGTACAAGAGCCAGTAGCAAAAGAATAAGAGTACTATTAAGTATAAAATGCACAGTAGTGTCGAATAGATAGACCATAAAAAATAAAAGAAGGAGAGAAAGTTAGCTCTAGCTCCGAAAACTCAACTTATCTCCAAACTCTAAATAGTGCTAGTATTGATATCAATGATGACAGTTAGTACTCATATTTGCATCCCGAAAAGTTGCAGAAGTGTAGTATCAGTACTAAAGCATCGAGTATTCAGTAGGAATCATCGGCGACTGAGCTAAAGCATAATATAAGTACAATAAGATGCAAAATAATAAACAACAGTCAGGTAAAAGGTTATCCTAGAATAGTGCTTTATATATTGAATTTTATCAACTAAGTAAATAATATCAAAGATAACATGACTATATATAGCCTAATTAGCCCCCATAAGCCTAGAAGGTGCAAATAACATAAATAATCAATCGCCTTCCCATACTCCCAATGGATGTAACCTAGAAAAAAATAGACTGTGACACTTATAAAATATCTCAACCTTAAAGTTATAGCCATGAATTCTTTAATACCACAAACATGGGACTTGAACTGATTCCATAACCATTAAAAGCTTTACCTAAATGTTGAGCTAGGATTGGAAATCTTATCATGAATATCAGACTTAAACCAGAAGTAATATCATCATAGTTGTCAGACTCAATCTAGTTTTAGTATTATAAATTGCCAGACTTGAACCGGTCTTAATATCATAAATTATTTGACAGGAACCAGTCTTAATTTCATAATTTGACAAACTTGAAGCGGTCATAATATATCTAAGGAAAATGCCTAGACAAAGTTAGAATATGCCTAAATCCTTCTCGGTCTAATGAATATAGATAAGATGATGTAAGAAATCCCATTTAAGTCTACAAGGAGATAATAATAGTTTTGAACTAAAAAAGGCCGAAGGGCCTACTTCTAACCTTAAAAATCAATTCTAAGGTAATTCCTAATCCAAGCTAGACTAAGATTCAAAAATCCCACTACAGGGTGCTAAATACGTCTCACAAAGACTTGGGGTAGCAATTCAGCCCAAAGAACGAGTAGCTAGGACAAGTCTGCCTAATTGCAGCTCTCTAAATGGCTAAATAATCTAGATTCTGCTAACTATGCGATCAACTGATAATTCTTAACCCAAAACTAGGTTAATATCATGACAATACCATTAATATAAATATATGAAAAGAGCAAGCCTAGCCTACCTAGATGCCAAAAAAGTCCCACTAATTTCTGCTACATTAAATATTTTCTCCTCCGAGAGCATCCTTATGATCCCACACTATCAAAATAGTGAAAATATACATTAATAGGATAAAATGATACCCATACTGTATTTTTATACATCAGGTCAGAAATTGTATCAAAATCGTAGGTGGGGCTCGCTTGCAGAACCACACTTTTGAAACCATCAACATTCCATACTCAAGAATCATATCCCCTCAAGAATAAGTAAATTTCAAGCTCAAATGATAATCTATTCAACCCAAAAAGGAACTAGGGATATTTGACTAAATTGGAGAATTAAAACAAAAATTAGATAGATACTTATAAGGGTAACAATGAGGAAATGAATTTTCCAAGCTCAACAACACCCTACAATTACCTAAGAATTAATCTTTTAAATATCTAAGCTCCCTATGTCGTTATGGCTCTTGAAACTTGAATAAAATGGGAGAAAATTGGGTGAAGATAGGTATTTAATACCCCTATAGTTACCTCTTTACTGGTCACCCAATCCCTTAATCTATCATTGGTTAAGAAGCACATGATTCCTTAAGTGACCCATTCACTTGGCCGATCTTCACTAAAGAGAACTATACATTGCTTAAGTGGCGCCCACAAAAGCGGTCAGTGTTTACTAAAGCAACATGGTGGGGGACCATCTCGACCACTAAAGCAACTCCTTGGATGCTTATGTAGCCAAAGGTCTGCATAAGTGATTGCACTAGCTGAGTCCATACAATAGCTAAACTTGGTTTATGCCAAGTTTTCATCGACCCCTTGGAATTTATTTGGAATCCTATGAATGCAAATCAACTAATCCACCATATCAAATTATATATACCATACTTATGGCGGTATCCAAATATCCATATGGAGTCATTTTGATGATATGTGGTCCCCACACCTAAGGGTCAGTTTTATCAAAAACTAACATAAAGCCCAAAATGAGTCTGGAATGCTTGAAACCTAAACCGAAGGTCCCCCATACAAAAATTAACATTTTAGAGCTGATAAAACTATCAAAATTGGCATAAAATATTGTTAACTTAAAGTTAATGCCTGATTGCCAATCCTTACTAGTAAAGACTTTAAAAACAGGGAATTGGTTTTAAAAACCAAATGAACTACATGGTAATTGAACTGTTAGCTTCCACAATTCATAAATACTTAGGGAAGCTGTAGGAAATATATAAATGGTGAAAAGGTGTGGAAATGTAAAAAATGACCTAGAGGGTCATTGCAGGTGGTATATAAATGGTACTAAATAATCCTGTATCTTTGAGGTGATCCTCGTCCTCAAAATGTCCATCAAAAGTAGCAGTATTTCAATATTTTGGCTCATGGTATCATGTAAGATATGATCATCACTTGAAAGAGAACAAAAATAATAAATAATTTAAAATAGTCACTATGACAAACTTAAAGTGACTAGTAGCACTAAGATAATAAAAACTATGTTTCACTCCCCAACAACGGTGCCAAAATTTGATAATACTAAAATTACACCTCAAAGGTATATCGATCATCCGGAATATATAGTTAATCCAACAAGAGTTGAGGTCATATCCTCGGGGAATGAGAACACATAATTTAATCTCTAGTGTTAGGAGAGACTAGAAGCTGGATCATAATGCCATGTAAATTAAACAAGAAAGTAAAAATGGGGGTTTGTTTTGAACACTTTATAGTTAACAAGTTTATATTTTAACTTGAACCCAAATCAAGGAGAAGGGAATTTTTCTTGAGAATTAAAAAATTCTTTGGACTAAATAGGTAGAAGGGACTCATTAATGAAATGCCATATACCTGAAGTGAATTCCTTGGTGAATTGGTTAGAGTTTGTGCTTGAAAATTGTGAACCCTAGTTGCCTTTTAGGAGAAAAGAAAATCACCCCTCTTTCTTTATTGTGGATGGAATTATGAATTAATGATGAATTTGGGAGATTATGGTCGTTTATATCACTATTGGGGAAGCCTAAACAACGTGGGACTTGGGTTTAAAAGAGTGGCAAAATAATTAAAGCCCTTTAAAAATCATGCAAGGTATTTATGGTTCCAGTCGTCACAACTTACCCTAGGACTTATTACGATTGGTCACAAGTCGTGGTCCGAGTCATGAATTGAGGTCCTTATGTTTGGGGTCCATTCCGTTAAGGTAATGAATCCCTCCTAAAAAATCTTTAGGTCTACTTACGAGTCATTAGTAGTCGTGATTTGAGACTTTATTTCTCATTTTCTAATGGGTGTGGGAATGGGTCCATGTAATGACTCGTTATTTCTCATAACGAGTTATGAGAGGGACTTATTGTTGCTGGGTCAAAATTTGATACACTTACTGGAGGGCAACAACTCATACACGATGATTCATTACGTACGTTAACAACTTGTTTCCAGAGTGATTATTACTAACAGTGAAATAGACCCTTAGGAATTTTCCCTAATCTTCTTGCCACGACATCAGATTAAGGCAAGACTAGTGGCATTTGGAAATATAATTTAATGGCCTATCATGAAGGGTCTAGATCTTGAAAACTTGGGGGTATTACAATATCTCCCCACTGGGATTATTTGTCCATGACTAAAAATAGCTGAGAGGTTATAGGAGAACTAAAATTTTGCACTGAATACTTGTACGATAAATCATGAACCGACATCTGAATTTTATGACTGAACAAGAACTGAACTAAAATCATGAATAAATACTATACCATGAAGATGGTTGGATGTCTGAGATAGAAATGAAAGAATTATTTAATTATGGAAAACTATTACCTCAAGCTGGAACTAGGTTCGAAGGGAAAAGATAGGGGTACTTGGTCGTCATATGTATTTCTGCTTCACAAGTAGCTCCCTCAACTGACTGATTTCTCCATAGAACCTTTACTAAGGCAGCCTCTTTCTTCCTCTACCTATGAATCTAACGATCAAGGATCTCAACTGGGGCCTCTTAATAAAAGAGGCTATTTTCCACGCTAATTTTTTATAGGTTTTACTAATATCGGGTCACCAAAGTACTTCTTTAATAAGGAAATGTGCAAAACTTGATGTAGTAATGCCAATTCCACAGGAAACATCAACTTATAGGCTACCTCCCTATACCGTCTCAAAATTTCATAGGGACCAACATAATAGGAACTGAGTTTCCCTTTCTTACCAAATGTCATTACCCTTCTCATAGGAAAAATTTTCAAGTAAACAAAAACACCAATATCAAACTCAAGCTCCCTTCTCTTCATATTTTCATAGGGTTTTTGATAGCTTTGGGCCATTTTCAGCCTTTCTCTAATCAACCGAACCATTTCCATCACCTAATGCACTGAATTTTAGCCTATCAACAATGCTTCACCAACCTCAAACAAACCGATAGTAGATCCACATATCCTACAATAAAAAGTCTCAAATAGGGCCATCTAAATACTA
This sequence comes from Capsicum annuum, assembly GCF_002878395.1. NCBI lineage: Eukaryota > Viridiplantae > Streptophyta > Magnoliopsida > Solanales > Solanaceae > Capsicum > Capsicum annuum. The sequence continues at coordinate 154,367,743 of NC_061121.1, read as the reverse complement.
AGTAGTAGCTATTATTGTAATCAAACTCTATCAATGGCAGGTGATCATCCAACTACCCTTGAAATCAATTACATAAGCTCTCAACATATCCTCTAAAGTTTGAATAGTCCTCTCCACCTGACCATCAGTCTTTACATGCCCCGAAACTAGGCTATGTCGTATAGGCTCCTTAAGCCCATATGAATTGGATGTCGCCCCGATAACCCATCACAATCATCACATTAATCAAAAGGGTTGGTGAATGCGGACCATATAATAATATAGTGGGAAAAATACTAGAAGTTGAAACTTAACAATGTCTAACCATTTTATAAATATCAACACACTAACCAACATGCCCAAGAACATAGTCATTCACAATACCTCTATACAAACAGATGCTTAGAAATATATATGTCGCGACAAGCCCCCGACAATAGCTAAAGCAAGTCAAAATGAGACTAAGTCGAAAGATAGGGGACCAAGAATTAATGTCATCTGAAATAAGGAAGATCACCACTCTAAGGTCAATGCATGAACTACTTCAATCACCTAATCACTGCACGAGAAGAGAAGATGATGCTCCAGCCCTTATGTCGCATAGGGACATCGAATTCGGAGATGTTTAGTGGTTGGATCACTAGCATGTAACTAAAGGATAAGGGTAAAATAACATCATTATTCAACAACAAGTGGATATATCATATACAATCATATCCACACACTTATCCTTACATATAGGTATATCACATGATAATCTATTAATCATGGCTCAACAACATTATTGAACATTCATTCTGTAGACATAAAGTGGGGTCTCTGACCCTCCACAGTTATGGATTCAAGCTTTTCTCATTAAGCGTAGGACTTTAGCCATATTTAAACATCCATTAGCTAAGGACTTTTACCATATAAATAATTGTTCACACAAGGGACTGTAACTGCAAACATATTTATCTAGGCAAGAGACTCCAATCTCATACCTATTAGTTAGACAAGGGACTCTAACTACAAGACATTTCATTTTGCGAGGTACATTAACCTTAAGAAATCTTTTTATTTAAGGGAATTTGGCCTCAAGCAATATTATTTGGCAAGGGACTCCAACATTAAGCCATTTATAAGGCAAAGGACTTCAACCTCAAGCCATCACAACTATCATTAGCTGGCATTGGGACTTTAATCCCTTTGCGAATGTATCAACACTCTTTCTATACAACCCTTAAATACTTTAACCATTTAACTAATTTAACACAATACATGACCTCATGGTCCTTATGGGAGCCTTCATTGGTCAACAATTTTGATAGGCCATTGCCTTCTGTCAATCCATCATGAAATTCAAGTTATGGTCATCAAGACCCTCACAAACTGTTCACATTTCATTTACAATCCTATACCATATTCTCACTAAACTATCTCAACACACAATTCAAGTTCATCTTCATATTGAGGGACTTCAACCCCTTATTAGTCATTAACTCAAAAAGGTTATCATTTGACAATACATGGAACACAATACTTTTACAACATCATTTATCCAATAATTCATACTTATTGGGCCATTTCCCTAGTTCAACAGATTACCATATTTGACTAGACAATTCACTTAGACAATTTGACAAATAACTTATGTGCATACCTTTAACAAGGCTATTTTCATGGTATAAATCATAAATATTAGGGTACTCAAGACCCATGTGTTATATCAAACAAGAACTCACATATGTAAATCACCATCAATGACATGTATAAAAATAAGTCTGAGAAAGTATCAACATTATTCTACATTAGGCAACAAAACCCTTTTCATTTGATTTCAAAATCACCATGTACACTTACTAATCCAAGTGTAAAATACATGGGTTTAGAGTTATTTTACAAGGGGAAGAGGAACATACCTTAGAAAACTTGATTCACCCTAGAAGCTTGACTTTGCTTTGCTCCTAGATGGACTCCTTTGAACCCTAGCATCCAATCCTTTAAAAATTGTGTTTGTGAGAGAGTTTTGGATGTTTTATCCTCTCAAAGTGTGTTTAAGGACGCCTTATACACTTACATAGTAAAAGGACTTAGGGTTTAAGGCATGCTAAATGACTACAAGGCCCTTAGTTAAAAGCTATAAAATGAACCCATGTAAAGGTATGACTCACCTTATGAACCGTACCCTAGGGTACCAGTGGTACCCTAACTCGTACATTAGTCTTCTCTTAGATCACCTATACTATTAAGGGTATGGCCACACACTCTTGAGTCATATCCAAAGGGTACGACTCATGCCCTTAACCATATACAACACTGGTACCAAAAATAGTCCATTCTATACCAAATGCCATGCACTATATGACTCACATTGGTACAACTTATGCCCTTAGGTACGATTATGAGGAGAGTCACTCATATAGTGGACAATATACTATCTTCCTAGGCTGCTTAAGGTATGAGAGGGGAGGGATGAGTTGAAACGACTCATCTCTAAGGGGTATGACTTGTGCCCCTATTTGTACCCACCCTAGTGACATCAGATCGAGAAATTATTTGTTGGTTCAAAGTGTAGGTGTTTCAATTCTCCCCCATTTAGATCATTCATCCACGAATGATGGGTAGGAAAAGAAATAGACACAATTTAACACATTATCACATATTAAACCAACCCTTTAACAATTTAGAACAAGTATTCAGCAAGGATATAGGACACATCATGCTCATTATCATTCAAACATTAGCTTCATCATCTTTAGGACACAAACACATTATTTATCAAGACATTTGTTCATTTCAAAGCTTAGGGACTTAAAACCATTGCTTATAAACACTTACTCATTTCATAACTTAGGGAATTCAACCTATTGACTTATTAAGGATACTTGCTCAATTAAAGGATTAGGGACTCAAACCCTTTGTTTACAAAAGGCATGAATCACCCAAGATACTATGGACTTAAACCCATCACAACAAAACACACATAATTTAAAAATATTAGGGACTTGAACCCATGTCTTATCAAGGAATAAATCAATTTCAAATATTGGGGACTTTAACCAATTATCTATAAAAGACATAAATCAAAGTAGGTCAACACATACCTCCATCCCAAGCTTCTGAAATGGGAAAAAATGCATATACTTGAACTTCATGTCCTGTTTTGCTTCCCAAGTAGCTGCCTTAGACTTTTGGTTCCTCCATATAACCTTTACAAAAGCCACCTATTTTTTTTGCAAACTTTTCGATCCAAGAGCCTTATCGAGATATTCTCATAGAACAAAGAGTTCAAGATATCAACATTCCTTAAGGGAATAACCAACGATGGATCATCCACACATTTTCACAACTTAGAGACATAGAAAACCGAGTGAATAGAGTTCATACAAGAATGCAACTCCAACTTATAGGCAATATTTCCAACCATCCTCATATTCAAATAGGGGCCAACATATCGGGGACTAAGCTTTCCCTTTTTACCAAATCATATCACTCCTTTAATGGGAAACACTTTCAAGAATACCCAATTTCCAATACTAAACTCTAAGTCCCTACACCTCATATTTGCATAGGACTTTTGAAGAATTTGAGCAGTTTTCAACCTATCACAAATCACCTTCACCTTCTCTAAGGCTTGGTGAACTAAATTGGGGCCAAGCAACTTACCGTTGCCAACTTTATACCACCCAATAGGAGATAGACATCTCCTACCATTCAATGCCTCAAAAGGGGCCATACCAATACTAGATTGGCAACTATTATATAGGAGAACTCAATCAAAAGCAAGTGGTCATACCAAATACCACCATAATCTATCACAAAATCCTGTAACATAGCCTCTAATGTTTGAATGGTCCTTTCCGCTTACACATTTGTTTGCGGGTGTATAGCAATCGTAAGGCATACTGTAGTATCCAAACCCTTTTTGAACAACTTCAAAATTAGGATGAAAATGGAGACCAAAATTTGAGACAATAGAAACTGGATCACTATGCAACTTCATGATTATCCGTAAGATACAACTTAGCATAATCTTCCACCGAGTAATTAGTCCTCACAAGTAAGAAGTGAGCAGACTTGGTCATTCTATAAATAATGGCCCAAAAAGAATCACATTTATTCTGAGATTTAGGGAGACCAGTAATGAAATCCGTATTAATTGCCTCCAACTTTAATTAAGGAAACATAATTTCTTAGTATAACCTACTGGGGTTTATTTGCTCAACTTTCACTTGTTGACACACCATACACTTGGCCACATAGATGGCTATATCACATTTTATATTGCTCCACTAATAGAACTCTCTAACTTCATGATACATCTTGGTGGAATCAAGATGTATATCTTAACGAGATCCCTAAGTATCGATCATAACCCTTTCCCTCAATCTATTAACATCGGGAACACATAGCCTACCTTGGTATCTAAAGATACCATCACCACAAATCACAAAGTCCGTAACCTTGTGTTCACCCTCATTAATTTTGATCTTCATCAAGTTGGGATCTAATGCTTATTTCTCCTTTATCTCAACAATAAGAGATGATTGAAATAGTGGAAGCACAAATACACCACCATCCTTAAAGTCTATAAGTCAAACTCAAAGATTATCCAAACGGTCAATGTCCTTCACCAATTACTTCTTATCCTTATCTACATAGGCCAGATATTCCATAGATAATTTACTTAGAGCATCTGCGACTACATTCACCTTATCGGGATTGTAATGAAAACTCATATCATCGTCTTTCAACAACTCAAGCCACCTTTTATTCTAGAGTTTTGACTCCTTTTGGAAAACACATATTGGAAACTCTTATGACCTGAAAAGATATAGGCATAAAACCCATAAAGATAATGCTGCCAAATCTGTAATGCAAAAAACCATGGCTAACAATTCTAGGTCATGAGTAGGATAGTTCTTCTTATGAACTTACAATTTCCTAGAAGCATAGGCCACTACCCTACCATGTTCCATCAACCCGTAACTGAGACTGACAAGAGAAGCATCATAATATACAACAAAATAATCACTACCCTCAGGCAAGTTCAAAATTGGAGCCAAAGTCAACCTATCTTTTAATATCTCAAAACTACCTTCACGCACATCCGACCACAACAACTTGATCCTCTTTTGGGTCAACTTGGTCAATGGCGCAACTATAGTTGAGAAACTCTCCACAAACCTTCTATAGTAACTGGATAAATACAAGAAGCTTTGAATATCGATTGGAGTTGTAGGTCTATGCCATTTCTTAACTACCATAACCTTTTGGGGATCCACCATGATCCCCTCACTAGAGATAAAATGACCAAGAAAAACTATGGATTTTAACAAAAACTCACACTTGGAGAACTTGGCATACAAAAGATGATACTTTAATGTTTGCAACATGGTATGAAGGTGATTGACATGATCCGCCTCACTCTTAGAATAGAATAAGATATCATCAATGAAGACAATGATAAACAAGTCCAAGAATGGATGGAAGACCCTATTTATCAAGTCCATAAATGTCATTGGGGCATTGGTCAAACAAAAAAACATAACAAAAACTCATAGTGACCACATTAGGTTCTAAAGACAATTTTAGAGATATCTGCATCCCAAATCTTAAGCTGATGATAACCCGATCTATGATCAATCTTTGCAAAATATTTTGCACCCTGAAGTTGATCCAACAAATCATCGATCCTAGGGAGAGGATATTTATTCTATATGGTCACTTTGTACAATTGACGATAATCAATACACATGTGAAGGGTACAATCTTTCTTGTGCATGAATAACATGGGAGCACCTTATGGAGACACACTAGGGCAGATAAAACCCTTATCTAAGAGGTTTCTCAATTGGTCCTTTTGCTTTTTTAGCTCCACTGGAGCCATTCTTTAAGGAGGGATAGAAATAAAATGAGATTCCAGAACAAGATCAATTCCGAAACATTTTTTCTTATTGGGAAGAACACCAGGAAGATCATCAGAAAAAACCTTGGAAAACTCATTGCCCATGAGAATGGATCTAGAAAAGGCTCTTCCGAGTTAGAAACTTTACCTTGGACAAAATGATAAAAACACCCCTTTAAAATCAACTTTTGGGCCTTTAGATAAGAAATGAACCTTCCTTTAAGCACTAGGGAACCACCTTCCCATACACTGGCTGGCTCATTAGGGAACTGGAACATGACCCTATCGGTCCGACAATCTAAGAAAGCATAATGAGATTGCAACCAATCCATCCCCAAAATGACATCATAATCAAGCATGGCCAACTCTATGAAGTATACAAGAGTATCCCTACCACCAACTGATATCACACACCCCTAATAGACCCTTCTAACAATCATAGGGTATCCGAACAGGGTAGAAATAGAAAAAAAACTGACACACTATCAAGACCATAATAAAGATGCACAACCGCATATGGTCTCACATAAGAAAGAGTAGACCCTAGATCAAGAAAATAATACATGTCATAGGAGAAAAGTGTCAACATATTCGTGATAACATTGGAAGATACCTCAGAATCTTACCAATTAGCAAGTGCATAGAAGCAGTTTTAGCCAGCACCGATGCTAGAAATAGAAGAAGAGGCAGACATCGCACCCTTCTATATGGGAGTAGATGGAGTAGAAATAAGATCCTTGTTATCCTAAGAAGCTTCTAGAGAGGGGCACTCATGTGGCATATGCCCAATCTGACCATAATGAAAACATTTATTTCTCCCTTTTTCATATAGACCATGATGACTCTGAACATAAAATTTACAAGGAGGGCAGGGTAGAGCTGACTGGGAACCACTAGCCTGGAATTAGACACCCTGTGCCCTGGATCCACCACCCAACTGAGACTGATGACCCCTCAAAATATTTAGGTAAGGAGAGCAAACATTAACTAAGGAGAACAAACTAAAACTCCCCCACTTCTTTCGTGGCCACTTTCCTCCACCACCACCACTTTCCTTGCCTCTCACTAAGCTCAACTAGCTTCTTTTTCTCTTCTTACACTTATTACATAAACACAATCAACCTAAGAATATGAATGTTCTCAATCAACAAGACCACTTTGCTCTCAAGGAATAACTCATAGGACAATCCTAAGACAATCTTACACCTTCTATCCCTCATGATAGAAACCATCTCGGGAGCATACCATGATAATTGATGGATTTTCAAGGCATATTCTTGAGTAGACATCCTTCCTCGCTTCAAGTTCACAAACTCTTCCACCTTTGCCTCCCTAAACTCTTAAGAAAAGAAGTAGTCTAAGAAAGCCTCAACTAAATTCTCCCACATGGTGGGACTAGCATAAACACCTCTAGACAACTCCCACCCTTTTTACCATTGGTACACTTTATCTCTCAATTTGCTGGAAGCAAACTCAACAGCCTCAATCTCCAAAGAATGTATGATTCAAAAGATATTCTCCATTCCATCGATGAAGCCTTGAGGATCCTCCTCAACCTTTATATCAAAGAACATAAAAGGTCTTAACCTCATAAATTGGCCAATTCTTGTGGCCTCAGAAGAAATGGTATCTGAAGCACTGAACTCTGATTAAGAGGCTACTAATTGAGTCAAAAGGTTGATTAAGAGATGAAACTTAACATTAGTATCATCCTTTTGAGTAACGGAATAAAAGGGCCACTATCATAGTCGGGGTTGGTGGGGACAGGAGGAACCCTATAAAGATAGTCAAATGTCGCAACCCTAGCCTGGGTCCAAACTCTAGAACTTGGATGAGCTTTGTCTATAGGGATCTAAGAAAGGTTAGCCTGAGTCTTAGATCACCTTAGAGGCATGATCTGAAGGATAGCAAATAAAAATTAGAGGAATCCAAGACCTTAGACTCTATAGCTTAAGATTGAAACACAAGAAAGGGAAATAATTCCTAAAATGTATCATAGCTCCTTTTTTTATAAGTGTGGCACACTTCGCACCCAAAAAAGAGACTTTAATTGGCACATAATTGTGCATATCTAACTAACCATGAACCTAGGGATACCAAATTGACATGACCCAAAATTAGGCCAAGTCATATGGGCAGCTTAAGCCTAATAAACCGGTCATCTCGATAATCGATCACATCAATCACAAGGGTTAGGTGAATCCAAACCATATAATAAAATACCAAGAAAACTACTAAATGTCGTAACTTAAAAATGTCTAACCATTTCATAAATATCAACACACTAAAAAATATGCCCAAGTCAATAGTCATCCACAATAACTCTGTACAAATCGATGTTTAGAAATATATATTTCAGGACAAGCCCCTAACAATAGCCAAACTAGGTAAAAATGACACTAAGGCAAAAGATAGGGGACCAAAAATAAATGTCTTTAAAAATAAGAAAGCTCACCACTTCGAGGTCAATGCACTAACTTCCTTAATTACCTAATCACTATGCAGGAACAGAAAATAATGCTCTGGTCCCTATGTTGCATAGGGACATAGCATCTGGAGATGGTTAACGGTTGGAGCGCTAGCATGTAACTCATTGATAAAGATAAAATAACATCATTATTCAACAACAAGTAAAATATCATATTCAATCACATCGATACACTTATCAATTAGATATATCACATGCTAATCAAGAAATCATAGCTCAATAACATTTTTGAGCATTCAATCATTAGACATGATATGGGGTACTCTGACCCTCTACACTTATGGATTCAAGCATTTCTCATTAAGCATAGGACTTTAACCATATTCACACATTTATTAGCAAACGACTTTAACCATATATACAATTATCCACGCAAGGGACTCTAACCATACACACATTATCTAGATAAGAGACTCCATCCTCATGCATATTCATTAGACCATGGACTCTAACCTCATTCCAAGGGACTCTAATGGCAAATCATTTCATTCAACAAGGTACGTTAACCTTAAGAGATCTCTTTATGCATGGGACTTTAACCTCGAGCAATATCATTAAGCAAGGGACTCCACTATAAAGCCATTTCATAATCAATAGATATCCACCTCAATCTATTATTTAAGGAAAGGAACTTCAACCTTAGGCCATAACAACTATAATTAGTTGGCATTGTGACTTTAACCCCTTTGACCATGCATCAATACTCATTCCATTCAACATTTTAGGACTTTAACCATTTAACTAATTCAACACTATAAATGAACTCATGGCCATTATCGAAGCCTTTATTGCTCAACCATTTCAATAGGCCATTGCCTTAAGTGAATCCATCGTCTAATTCAAGTTATGGTCATTAAGAACCTCACAAACTATTCATATTTCATTAATAATGCTATATAACATTCTCACCATACTTTATCTCAACACATAATTCAATTTTATCTTAATGTTAAGGTACTTCAATCCATTATTAGTTATTATCTCAAAAAGGTAATCATTTCACAATATATGGATCACAACACTTTTACAACATCATTTATCAAACATTCATACTTATTGGGATATTTCCCTACCTCAACACATCACCACATGTGACAAGATAATTGATGTGTGAGATATTGCTAGCACATATGAGGCTTTCAACCAGAAATAATTGTAAAGTCTTAAGCAACTTTTATCATTTTTGATTGCTTTCTCTTTGATAATGCAGGAAAGTCAAGATACAAGAAAACCCAAGACTATAAGAGCAAAAGAGGTGAATTTGGAATAACTTGCCATGAAAGTATAGTTGAGGACTTGTCAGATAAGTTATCAAATTTGTAATAATTTAACAAAGTCATCATCAGCTGTAGACAGTGTGAGAAAATTAGAGCAAAAGTATGACGACATCCCCTGATAAGCCGTTAGGTATCTGATAAGCCATCAAGAATGTCGTCAGCCTAAGGTAGAGATCATGAAAGTGGAAGAGGAGATGACAATATTTTTGATAAGTTGTCAGACTCCTGATAAGCCATTAGAGTATCATTATCAGCCTAAGGCAGAACTCATCAAACTTGGAAGAGGAGCTAGCGACAATGTCTGTGAAGTCGCCAGACTCCTGATAAGGTATCACACTTTATCATTAGTTGTGCGAGAAAAAGTTGTACTTTGAGATTTGATTCCAAATTTAGCACTTGATATTTAAGGGAAAGTTCTAAGGTTTTATTAGAAGGGAGGGCTTAACATCTTGAACTTATTCCAAAGACTACTTTACTTCTCTTTGGTATCTAAACTTGGATTTTAATTTTCAATTCTTTTTTTTAGTTGTGGGATATTCTTCTTTAATTTGGGAAAAGAATTAATTTCTAATTACATCTATTTTAAGTTCACTTTAAATTATGAATTCAGTTATTGTTATCGCTTTCTCTTTCATGTGGAACTAAAACCCACAACTACGGTTGTGGGATCTATGATTACTCCTATATTCTCTTAATAGTTTGCTAAGGTTTGAGTGATCATGGGAACATCTTGATAATTCTTTTGTATTAATTATTTTTTATTGGTTGCAAATAATAGATTACGCCTTATGTTGATTTGCTCGAATTGATAAATAAACTAAAGGTAGTGAATTATAAATGAGGATTTGGGAAGGTTAAGCTCCCATCGAATGATAATGTTGTAACAAGATTAATCAACTCGAAATAAAATCAGTGTGAATAGAAAATTCCTAAGTTCGAGAGAATTAGGGAACTAAACATCTAGAAAGATTGATAAACACTTAGATGAATTGTCGATACTGATAATTTGGTGTTTCCTATGAGTCATGTGAATCCAATACTATAACTATTATTCAATGGAGGATTACTAATCATAGTGATCACAACTCTAGTTTCTCTATATCATTAATTTTAAATATTTCAGTTTATGCTTTGAGTTCTAAGGCGAATTGAAGTATTAATAACTTTTATTCAATCATTAAAAAACCCCATTTTATCTTTTCATATCATTTGTTTGAATTTAAGTTGTAGCTATAGTTTCAAATTAGTTTAATCGCCACTAACATTGTTCCTCGTGGATTCGACCCCGACTCTGAAGCTGGGTAAATATATTGACGATGACCGCCTTGTACTAAATTGACGTGTAAGTTGAGTTATCAAAAGTGGCGCCGTTGTCGGGGAACAATTTGGTGTATTGAGTTGGTTTGGAATTTTAGCCTACTTGCTTGAATTCAAACTTGGAAATAATTATTTTTAGTTTTCTTTTATTTCTTGTGTTAGGTAGATTTTTATTTTAGTTTACTTATTACTATGGCATCATGGAATGAACATGATCTTGGTGGCTGGAAATCTTATCTTGATGATCCATGTCCATATTGTAATGGACCTCACTTTTGGCAAGATTGTAGATAGACTCCCTGAGAGAGATGTATGCACCATCTCCATCCTACCAGGAATATGATTGTTTTTTATTTGGTGGTCAAGATGTACATTAGAGTGATTTCCAAAATGCCCCCTCTCCCTATTGAGCTAACCTAAATTCTAGTTCTTATTATGATTTTGATAGGTCTTATACTCAAGAATAGGAAGAATGAAGCACCGGAACGAGTCGCATTGAAGCTATGTTTCAATAAATTTTGTATAGCCAGGAAGAAATACTTCAAAACATGAGGGAATGGAAAGAGGAAAAAAAGAGGATAGAGGAGATGGATATAGAGGTCTATCATTCAAAGCACTTTTCAGCATTATGTTTAGATGATATCTTGTCTGTGGAATCATTTAAAATAATAGAAGAGTGTGAAGATGAGGAGCAAGAATCCTATATTAATGTTGAGCTTGATGATTAGAACCCCTTGGTGATTTCCCAACCATCCAAACCAACCATGAGAGATGATGCCAAGATTGAGGAAATAGTGCTAAAGGCAAAAAAGAGAAACCAAGCCAATCTCTTATAAAAACTATAGCCCAATTTGGGGTGAAGAGGCCGAGAAGGATGCAACTCTGAAATTAGGGAGAATATCTCACTCGAATCACTTTTCAACATTATGCTTGGTGGATGTGATGAAAGTTGAATCACCCAAGCAAATGATGAATTTTGGAAATGAGCAGGAAAATTCTTACATTTTAGAGTTTGTCTTTCCGAAAGGGTATAATACAACCCCAATATTGGAAGGTAAGAAGCTTAAAGATCAATGTCCACTTAGTGGCTTTTTAAGATTCTCACCATTGCCAAATAAGCCCACATGAAAGTTTGATGCAAAATTGGTCAAGAGGTTCAAGTCTTCGAAGTGGCATGATAGAACTTTCCTTATCATTCTCTTATATTTGACCAACGCACCTAAAATATGTAAAAATTATAAGATGGGCCGACGATTCAAATCTTCTAAGTGGAGGGATAAAGGATGAAGAACTTTCAAAGTATCTTAATGAATTATGATTAGTCAAGATAACCTAGTCGTACCGCAACATTAAATCAGGTGCTTCTTAGGAGGCAACACAAGGCATTTTGTTGTTTGTATTTGTATTATGTGATTGACATCAGATCTCCGCACCTATGATGCCACAGGTATATTTCTAACTCTCTTGTTTTTGTTTGATACATTAGGGA